>NC_026159.1:3061571-3083393 GCF_000512975.1 Sesamum indicum | reverse complement strand
GGAAAAGCTGCAGTGGTGCAGTATTACGCAGTTAGAGATCCTCCGTCCAAACACATGCTGCAATCTGCATGCGACATACACAGTGTACATGTGGGATTGGTGGCAGCTTGCACATGCAATGCAACTGAATCCAACAGCCGCAATTCAGACACCCGCTGTTACGCCCCTCTCTCTCTCTCTACTAGGTTGTCATGTGATGTAATTACTCATCCCTCAAAGATTCTGTCTTGTTTCACTACACAAAATTGAGATTTGTTAGTAAATACTAAGGTACAAACAATTGACTCTACAACTTAGGCATATTTGTTAAGTAATTACTAATTTTAAAAAGATTTTAAATATTATATATATGTTTTTGTAATTATAATAATTTTTATAAAAAATTTGCACTTATTTATTTATGGAGTGGAGTAATAATTTTTATTTAAGAGATGATGAAAGAAATTAAATATAGGGGTTGTAAGAAATGGGAGGTAGAGGACAAAAGTGGAAAAGGTAGCAGCATATTCCTCGAGAAATCGCACTAAGACAGCTCGCCCGATTCTTCAAGATTCGCGCTTTTGCGGCTCCTACTAATTTATTTCATTCTTTAACTGCCATTGCCAGTCAAACGGTCAAACCCATGATTATGTTGTCATTACCATCATTTTCTGTGCTTATGCATATTAATGACCTGATTATGTGTCATAAGGTCTCATAATTAACAAATTTTAGGTTTGAGTTTCATGAACATTACATGGCTATTAATTGTCTTTTGTATTTCTTTGTTCATTTGAATTTGAATTATCAATATATCTAAGGTAAATTACAACGAGTTTTCTTGAAATTTGTTATAATTTATAAATATTTTTTATTTTTAAAAAATTATAAATATTTTTTAAAATTAATGATTCTTTAATAAATACCCCTCATGATAGCCTATTGTATGGATTATTTGTTAAACGAGTATTAATTTCAATGAAATATTTATAATTTTTCAAACAATAAAAAATATTTATAATCATAATAAATCTCGTGAAAACCTTTTGAATTTATCCTATAATTAATTATAAGAACGTGATCAATACGAAATTGCACGCTGTTGAGATGTGCAACACTGGAAAGAAAAAAAAAGCAAAAAAATAATATGTAATTTATTTTAATAATATATGGATTCAACCAATATGACTAAGAATAGTAACTAACTATAATCAATTGATTAATATATTAATATTATTAAGAATAATAATTCAATACTCACATAAAATAAGATAAATACTCATATAAAATTATCCATACATTCAATATAACTTCAACTCAACTTCAAACTCATTTATAAAACTTGATGCTAAAATAATATGTATTTAGAAGAGTTGTAGATTCATAATTTTATGGGATGCATGTGGGGGTTGAGTTGTACCGTATATGAGTACGAATGGACAAAATGGTAGGTGTTGGGTTGGCTCTCCCAAAATGCCGAAAACGAATAAATAATATTTAATTTCGGGTGCGGGTGCGGGTGCTCTTTGTTTTTCTATTCTAGGGTTAGGCCTTTTTCATTTTTTCTTTCCCCAATTGGAAACCCTTAATTATTCTACCTTTTCCCTTTTTTTCTTTTAGTATTAAGTGGTCGGCTTTCTTCTCATACCCTAACTATTGTTTTTACATGTATATAATAAATAATTTTTTATACTATAAGTATATTATAAATAAAAATAAATTATATAAAATAGTACATTACATTAATAAAAAAAATAAAGAAATAAATAATGTCTCATCAATTAATATAAATTCTAGAAAGTTGAATAAGCATTTTTGATTCATAGAAAAACTAGAGTGGCAATTTTTTCAAAAGCCGATTGTAAATGTGGAGGGACATATAAATCTATGTGTTTAAAGGTGTACCTAGACGGGCATTTGCGCATCACTGACACTATGTTGGGGGTGAAACGGAGTGGCTCGGGACTAAAATTTGGGTCGATCTCTCGTACATGCTTTGCCTCTCGTACATGCTTTGCGGTCTAATGATGCTGAAATCCCATTTTCTAACGAGTTATTCAAATGGAAACCTTATTATAATCATGAGGTGTGGCCAATAGGAATTAAATAGTATATATAGCTTGTTGGACTGTACATTGCTTTTTTCCCAGGAAATCAGAGCCCACGATGTGGGAAAAAAGGATCTTTTAATTTATTAGTTTAGTCACTAGTAATTACTTTTGTAAAGGTAGGATCTGGAGATCGATGTGACAGTGATTTCAAATTTATTGATAGTAGTTAGCAACTTTTGTTTAAACACTGAATATGTTTTAAGTATATAGCAAGTGCAAAAAGCATATTCAAGTTGGTTGTCGTTTTCAGTAGAGTTGCTAAGAAGAAGAAAATAGTCATTATGTTGGTAGATATTTCCAAATTGCCTTTAATTTACTGCGGTGGTGTTATACAATATTGGTTTTAGTTTAGAGTGATATTCAACTGAACCAGTGTGTGTGTTTCTGATTCTTGATTCTTGATTCTTGATCTTGTTGGCAAAGGCAATTTAGATGAATGGGATATTTCGTGTACCGGTACTATGATGTTGATTCAACAAAGGGACGTAATTTGAATGAGATGTGCTTCTAGGGAAACTCGTCGTAGTTTCATTAAGTAACACTTTCAACCATGGCGGACCGATGCCATGGTGGTGGTGCACCTGCATTTATGTGAAGATCTTTGTTGAAGAATCACAGAGTGGATATAGATTAAGAATATGAAGAAGGAGTGATTAGATAGTTATGCAGTAGAAACTTACACAGCTTTCCAGAGTAATTCAATAATTAGCATCATGGATTCCTGTGACCTGTTAATTCTGTTGATTTATTGTATTTCTGCACCCTGTTGTGCATTTCTTCCGAGGATGGGGCATGTGTATATGAACTAATGTTGGATGCATATAAATGTTATTCTACATGAATGCATGCCAAAGATATAAACATGCATGGTGGATATACATATGATGCTACATGGTTTCTTCGATATACATAAGCAGTATTCACCTGAACTGAAATTCGACATATTCAAATTGAGATTTTAATACAACAGCCTGGGCAATTGGTTCTACAAATGAGAATGCACAATAATTACAAGTTAGACACATATCTACATGCAAGCATATGCTTTTACGCATTTGGTCCTGCTTTGAAGTTTCCAAAAGAATGACCAACTCCAGGGCTGTGGCCTGGTGTTGTGGGTTGAAAACCATCTGTTTGTCCTGCGACAGAGGTGAAATCTTGTGCGTTTGCTTGCGTGTTGTGTTTTTTTCCTGCAAAAGAGTGGCCAATTCCAGGACTATTTCCCGGTGTTGTGGGTTGGAAAGAATCTGAATGAGATACATCTGAAGTAATAAATTCGTGACTTGGAGGTGGTGAACTTTTTCTGTGTCCAGCGTCTTTCTGACTTGCTACACTTTGCTCGACCTTGACCGGACTTAACTCTTTTAGTTGCCTTGCCTCAGAAAATTGAATTTGTAGGCAGGCAGTAAGTGGAAGAAGGAAAAGAAAGATGTGGATATTCTGGATATAATTAGCCATTGAAAGGAAAAGGATAAATTACGGGCAGGCTGCTTGTCTTAGATTGTGTGTTTAGGAGGGAGAAGATATTTTTGTTCTCAAGTAGAATGTCTTCAACTCACTCTTCTTCTGGTATTTATAAATTTGAGAATCCATTGACGAGTAGTCGTATAAGGATGTTGAGCACTAAATTTTGGTAATCATAGAGGTCTGCAGTGTTGTGCTATTATGGATGGTTTATAATCCTTCACACCATAATCACATTAGATGGATTTCTTTATTTTGGGGTGTCACTATGGGTTATTTTTAGTTTTTTCTTGAGATATTGTTTTTCAAATACAGAATCTCTACATGCTGAAAAATTGAAATATGAGTGCCTGTGGGGGCGCCACCACCACCCACCTGTTGGAGGTCAAAAACGCTCACATATAAATCTGCAGGGTATAAATTTTGTGTAGACTGTTAGGTATTGAAATTGATATCCTGAAGGTGTTGGTACATGATTGACTTGTGATGGCCTTTCATTGTGCCCAAATGCTGCTTTTTTTTATTATTTAGATGTTTGAGGGTGCATGGTTATTACATATACTTTGGGACAATAAAATAACAGAAACACAAGAAATGCAGCTGAAAAGGACATGGATTCTGTGTACTGCCCACTTGCCCATGTCTACTCCTTTATGCGGATGGTTTATATGAAAGCTTCAGGTTTCTTTCGGTCCACAAATTCAAGTGAACGCGTCTGTCTTCTGGTTTAAGCTTAACTTTTATTTATGACATATATGGTTGAGCTTTTGAATGAACTCCATTAGTATTATAATTATGATAATCTATTTTTAGGATACATTAACAATTTTCCATACACTGCATGCATTGTGATATTAACCATTACACGGGAATCGCCGAGTAGCATACTTAATGTGTACAGCATCCTGCATATGGCCCCTTGAGCTCTTTGCATTATATATACTAAACTAGAGCCCTTCCACTTTAAAAAGAAATATGACTTATTGTATTCAATGGATGGCTTACATTAATATCCGTAATTTGACCAACTACTATAGTAGCAGCACAAGATTTGGTTTGATATTTTCAAATTTCAAAATGTAGCATTTGACCCTATATTCTTGGGTAGTGCCGGTTACTTTGATAAATGTAGTATTGAGTAACCTGTATGGACCCCCCTGGAATCTGGCATGAGAGCGATTGAATTCCATGTTCTGTTTCAGATGGAGTGGAAGTCATAGTCTACAAACGAGAAGTGGGTTGGTAGAAATCAAAAGGATTAAATGCAATTTTCATCCTCTAACTATAGCCAAATCTCATTTTAGTTCTTTAACTTATTAGGGTTTGAATTTGGTCCTCTATTATTTTAATTGCTCAATTTTGAGATTTTTTTTTGCCAGAAAATTACTCAAACCGCTGTGATCCGGGTCGAATTATTCGATCTCCTGAGACGATCTCATTGCAGATGGATTAACTCTTTCGAACCAGATTTTGGGTTCCCTGAGAATAAAACACGAACCGTGAGCTCATCGGGTACGTCCCCGACAATGACCCTCCGACGTTCAAGTTAGGTTGATCGAGAGAAATATATGCGAGAGAAATATATGCGATCTCAAAGTTCGAGCTCAATTAATGCACAACAGTTACCTCATTTATGGCGCATCGGGGTTTATTTATAGAACACAGTTGTACGTCAAGTACTGGGCCACGTGGCCTTATCTTATCGGTGTGTGTTTTGATCGAACGGTTGTCATCATCCGGGTCTTCGGTCAGTCTGTGCGATCCGGGTCGGGTCAACTGCGATCCATCCGCTACAAAACACGCGGATCCTAATCGCGAAATGACTATAATGCCCTTAATGAAGGGTGTTTTTGTCTTTTTGCAGGGGTGGTATGTGTATACCCATCATTACTCCCCCACTTTTTCAAAGTGCAAGTTCGTTGCCTTTGAGGAAGTCGAACCGTCGCGTCCGTCGATTGGCTGTCGCCGTGGACACGTGTCGATCTTGGTTTTCTGTCTGCTCGATCTTCTTATTTGCTGTTTTCGACCTTGCAGGTCATGACATTCGTCCGGAGCCTGAGTCTTAAGTGCACCCATTACCGAAGGAGTTTTATCCAATCTGATCAAAAGGTGCAGAATCTTAGGGCTCAGTTGGCAGAGCGAGACGAAGAAGAGCGCAAACAGGAGAATAATCTGCTGGCTCTGGGCGACGAGGTCCAAAAGCTGCGAGCTGAGCTCGATGCCGCCAAGAAGGAGAGAGAGATCCTCTGCTCTGAACAGGAAGTGGCTCTGGCGAAGGCCAAGAAGCAGGCATTCGAGGCTGGGCGTGAGGTCGGCCTTGTGGAGGGCCACAAGCATGGGGTGGAAGAAGGCCAAGCCGGTCGCATTCCGATCGAAGAATATCAGCGAGCCTTGGCCGGCTCTAGGATGTCCGTGGTTTGTCATTTTTTGAAGACCGACACGTTCACGACCGCTCTCGAGATCAAGTCTGCAGACTCGTTCACCAAGGGCTATGAGACCTACTTGTCTCAGGTCGAAAAGCTTGGCGGATTTCACGAGTCTTTTGACCGCAGCAAACTGGACATCTCGCTTGATGGCAACCTCCAGCCCTTGCCCCCGGACCCCGAGCTGAAAGATGATGAGTTTATGGTCCTGAGGGATGAGCTAGAGGCGGAAGCTGATGCTAATCGATCCCGGTCTTCTGATTTTGTAATAGGATTCGAGCTAACCGATCGTAAAGTCTAAATCCTTGGGATTCTTCTTAGAAATATCATTTTTTGTAAACAGGACATCGGGGTGAGGATTTTTGATGACCCCTGTACATGACATTCTGTTAATGGAAAAATTTCCTTAACTTTTGGCAGCTCGTATATTTTGCTTCTTTATTTGCCAATTGCATGTCTCTCTGATCGCATGAAACTTGTCTCCTTTCGATCATTCTTCCAGTTGGCTCATGCAGCACATCTTTCTTGGATCGTATGTCCGGGGTGCGTCTTTTTCGTATCGCATGCTGGACGCGTCTTTTTCAGTTCGCGTTTTGTTTGAGTGCGTCTTTTTCAGATCGCATGTTGGACGCGTCTTTTTTAGTTCGCGTTCTTTTTCAGTTCACGTTTTGTTTGAGTGCGTCTTTTTGTGATCACACGTTGGACGCGTCTTTTTCCGTTCGCGCTTTGTTTGAGTGCGTCTTTTTCAGATCGCATGTTGGACGCGTTTTTTTCAGTTCGCGTTTTGTTTGAGTGCGTCTTTTTCAGATCGCATGTTGGACGCGTCTTTTTCAGTTCGCGTTTTGTTTGATGCGTCTTTTTCAGATCGCATGTTGGACGCGTCTTTTTCAGTCCGTGTTTTGTTTGATGCATCTTTTTCAGATTGCATGTTGGACGCGTCTTTTTCAGTTCGCGTTTAGTACTTAGAAGATTCAAGTAACCAATGCCAATAAAGACATAGGAAGATGTACACACGAAGATAAGCGTGAAAATAAATGCAGTTTTATAAATCACATTGGGTAAATTACAGCAAGTACAAATTTTGAATCATTGATATGTTCAGCGATGATGGTGCCCAATATACAAGACATGATCTTCCTAACCTTTATATATAATTGGTGGCCTTTTGGGGGCCCTCGAATGTGATTTCTTCGTTGATGGCCTTTCACATGCTCCTTTGATCTTTTCGTTGATGGCCTTTCGCATGCTCATTGTTCGATCTCTTCGTTGGCCTTTCACAGGCTCCTTCGATCTTTTCGTTGATGGCCTTTCGCAGGCTCCTTGTTCGATCTCTTCGTTGGCTTTTCATAGGCTCCTTCTTCGATCTTTTCGTTGATGGCCTTTCACAGGCTCCTTGTTCGATCTCTTCGTTGGCCTTTCACAGGCTCCTTCTTCGATCTTTTCGTTCATGGCCTTTCACAGGCTCCTTCGATCTTGTCGTTGATGGCCTTTCACAGGCTCCATGATTCGAACTCTCGGATTCAAGCATAAAACTTCTTTAGGTTCTGTATGTTCCAAGGGCGCGGTAAGTCTCGACCCTGCATGTCTTGCAGCCTGTATGTGCCCTTCTTTCTAATCTCGGTCACTTTGTACGGTCCCTCCCAGGGTGGTTCTAACTTCCCTACGTGCTTGGAGGCTTCTACCTTCTTCAACACGAGGTCTCCCACTTGCAGTTGGCGTGGTCAAATTTTGCGATTATGACTCTTCATCATCAGTCCTTTGTGATGCAAAATTCGAGCATATGCGACCTCTCTCTTCTCTTCAATAACTGTGAGGTCGAAGCTTCGCTCGTTTCGATTCGTCTCGGGCTCGTACTGCATGACTCTTTGTGATTCCTCCCCGATTTCTGCTGGAATGATGGCCTCTGTTCCATATACTAGGCAGGAAGGGGTCTCGCCCGTGGCAGTTTGCGGAGTCGTGCAATAAGCCCATAGGACTCCCGGTAGTTCATCAACCCACGATCTCTTGTCCTTGAGGCGTGTCTTCAAGTGTTGCAGGATCGTCCGGTTGGTCACCTCGGTCTGCCCGTTCGCTTGGGGGTTCGCGACTGCGGTGAAGTGCTGTGCGATCTTCAGTTCTTTGCACCATTCCATGATCTTTCTGCCCTGAAACTGTGTGCTATTGTCTGATATCAATATTCTAGGTATACCGAACCTGCATATAATGTTTTTCCAGATGAAATTTATGACTTCCTTCTCGGATATCTTGGCCACTGCTTCTGCTTCTACCCACTTGGAAAAATATTCGACCGCCACAATGATGAATTTTTTCTGGGGTTGCGCGGGTGGGAAAGGTCCGACGATATCGATCCCCCACTGATCGAACGGGCATGCTATTTTGATCGGCTCCATTGGGGTCGCAGGTTGGTGTATTAAGGACGCATACTTCTGGCAGCTTTCACATTTTCTGACTAAATTCTTGGAGTCTTCGACTAGGGTGGGCCAAAAATATCCTTGTCGCATCACTTTTTGAGCAAGCGATCTCGCGCTTGATTGATTGCCACAACTTCCCTTATGTATTTCACGCATCACGTACAGGGCTCTCTCTTCGCCCAGGCATTTTAAGAGAGGGCCGTCCACTGTCCGTTTGTAGAGCTGACCTTCCAACAACGTGAATCGAGCAGCTCGAAATTTGACTCTTTTCGCCGCCACCAGATCGCTAGGCAGGGTACCGTCCTCGAGGTACCTCACGATTTCGTTCATCCAGGATCCTGCCTCTGAGACGACCTGGATCTCCGTTCTACTCGCAAGGGCCGACTGCTCGCGTACCAGGGCTGTGATTTTGCGATCTCGGATTCCATCCATTGTAGCTCCGAACTTCGACAGAGCATCAGCCTTGTCGTTCTCCGCTCTGGGGACCTGCAAAACGGAACATTTATTGAACTTCCCCATCAACCGCTGCACGATCTCTTTATATTGGGTCATTGTTCTCTCCCTCGTCTCGTATGTCCCTTCGATTTGCATAGCAATCAACTGTGAGTCGGTAAAGACTTCCAGATCCCGCGCACCTGCTTCATATGCGAGCCCCAACCCCAGTACCAATGCCTCGTACTCCGCCTCATTATTCGTCACTGGGAACGACAGGCGAGCTGCAACCTCGATCTCGACTCACTCTGGTCCTTGAATCAATATGCCTGCTCCTCCATTGTTCGCGTTAGAGGACCCATCGACATGCAGCATCCATTTCGAACAAGGCTGTTCGACTGTTCCGGGTTCTTTCTGATCGCTGACCAACTCTATAATGAAATCTGCCAGCACCTGCGCTTTTTGGGCTGTTCTGGGCTGATATTCGATATCGTATTGCCCCAATTCTACCGCCCACTTAATCAATCTTCCGGAAGCTTCGGGGCGCGACATCACGTGTTTGAGAGCGTGGTTCGTCAGCACCGCCACTTTGTGCGATTGGAAATATGGTCGCAATTTTCGAGCTGTTACAACTAAGGCGAGGGCTAGTTTCTCCATGTCTGAATATCGCGATTCGGCTACCTGGAGCATTTTGCTAACATAGTAGACCGGATTTTGAATGCCCCCTTCTTCCCTTACCAACACGGAACTGACTGCGTTCTCGGATACCCCAAGGTATAGCATCAATGTTTCTCCTTCCTTCGGGTTCGCGAGCAAGGGAGGTTTGGTCAGATATTCTTTCAACTCCTGCAGTGCCTGGTCGCATTCTGGAGTCCACGAAAAATGCTTAGGTTTCCTCAGGACTTTGAAGAATGGTAAGCTTCTGTCTACTGATCGGGATATGAATCTGCTCAAGGATGCGACATTTCCTGTTAGCTTCTACACCTCTTTGATCGAAGTCGGCGACCTCAAACTCATTATGGTTTGGATTTTTTCGGGGTTGGCTTCAATTCCTCGTTCACTGACCATGTACCCCAGAAATTTTCCCCCTTTCACCCCGAAGGTGCACTTGTCTGGATTCAGCTTCATTCCATATGTCCTCATTATGCTGAAAGCTTGTGCAAGGTCTCTGATATGGTTCTGCGACCTCTTGCTCTTGACTAGCATGTCATCGACGTACACCTCCATGGTCTTTCCGAGCAAATCGCCGAACATCTTATTGACCAACCGCTGGTAGGTCGCGCCCGCATTTTTCAGTCCGAATGGCATCATGTTGTAGCAATAAATCCCCTTCTCTGTAACAAAGGAAGTTTTGTCTCTATCCTCCTCTGCCATTCGAATCTGGTGATATCCCTGATATGCATCCATCATTGAAAAGAGTTCGAATCCTGCAGTCGAGTCTACCATCGTGTCGATCCGAGGTAGCGGGTATGGATCTTTTGGGCAGGCCTTGTTCAAATTCGTGAAATCCACGCACATTCGCCATTTTCCCGAAGATTTTGGGACGAGTACTACATTGGAAAGCCAATCCGTGTACTGGATCTCCGATACATATCCGGCTTTCAGCAGCTTTTCGACCTCTTAACTGATAGCTTCGTTCTTATTGCTGCCAAAAGTTCTTTTCCTCTGTTGCACGGGTCGAGCCATCGGGTCCACATTCAATCGGTGTACAATGACCTCTGGGTCGATTCCGGTGAAATCCGATGGGCTCCATGCGAATATATCTGCATTCTTTCGCAGGAAATCAATCATGGCCATCTCTCCATCGTTCATGCTGGACCCTATCCGGGTCGTCTTGCTAGGGTCTTCTGGTACGAGCCGTATAGCCTTGTATTCCTCGTTGGGCTTTAAGTGCTCGGCCTCATACGGTCGGGGCTCCGCATCTTCTCTGACTTTTTGCTTCTTCGACCTCGGCACTCCCTTTATAGACAAGTTGTAGCACCTCCGAGCCTTTTTCTGGTCGCACGATACTTCCCCGATCCCATATTCAGTGGGGAACTTCATCTTCATGTGGTATGTGGAAATAACCGCCCGAAATGAGTTCTGTCCCGGCCAACCCAGTATAACATTGTATGTGAATGGAGTATCTACCACCAAGAACTTGACCATCAGGGTTTTTATCTTCTGCTCCTCCCCCATGGACACTGGCAGTTCAATTGTTCCCAGTTAGGCCACTTCGCTACCTCCGAAGCCAACTAACGGAGTTTTCACGGGTTCGAGCCTTGCATTCTCCAGTCCCATCTTATCCACCACGTTCTTGAAAATGATGTCCGTTGAGCTGCCACTATCGATCAACACTTTGTGAACGGTGAAGTTCGCAATATCTAGCTTGACGACCATCGGGTCGTTCTGTTCTCCGCCATCCTCCAGTCTGTCAGAACTGTCGAACGAGATGGCCTCTTCATCCTCGACCTTCAGCACGAATTCCCTTTCTCGGATCGAGCCGGCTGCTCGAGCTCATCTCTTTCGCGTTCGGCTCGAATCTCCCGCGCTCGGCCCTCTTGCGATCGTGTATATGACTCCCTTCGTGGGTGCATTGTTTCCGCCAGTCGGAGCCCTGTTAGTTTTTGAGGATCCTGGGTTTCTATCTCGATCGCGGCTTCTCGACCTGCTTCTCCTCCCTTCCCCATTGATTTCGCAATTTGGGGGCACGCGATCCCAAAAATATGCCTGCCTGACGAGTCTTTCAATCTCGTCTTTCAGCTGATAGCACTCCTCGGTGTTATGTCCCCTCTCCCGATGGAATCGGCAGTATTTGTTAGAAGTTTTCTTGGAGGGGGTGTACCTCGTATGCTTGGGCCACTTCAGTACATCGGTATTTTTAACCAGCATCAGGGTCTTCTCTCGCGACATGGCCAAAGGAGTGTAGTTGTGGTACTTCGGGATGTATTTGGGCTCCTTCCGCTTCTCCGTTTTGGGCTTGATGCCTCCTCCTTCTCTATTCTCTTGAGGTCGCCTAGGTATGTAATCCCGCTCTCTTCGTTCTGAGTCCTTCATCGCGTTCATCTCCTCCTCGTCGATATACTTCTATGCTAGTGCCATCAATTGTTCGACGTCATAGGGCGGGTCGCGCGCGAGGGCTGATGCGAAGGAACTCTTCCTAAGCCCATGAATGAGGATGCTCACGAGCATGTCGATTCTTAACTCTTGCACCTCCAGAGTTTCATTGTTGAACCGGCCCATGAAATTTTTCAAAGTTTCATCTTCTCTGTGCCGGATGTTGAATAGATGGGTGGCGGATCTCTTCTGCTTATTCTTGCTCGCGAAGTGAAAGTTGAATTTTTGCACGAGCTGCTCATAGGATTCAATGCTCCATCGGGGCAGATTTGTAAACCACTCCTGAGCCTTCCCCGTAAGCGTGGTCGCAAATAGTTTCGCCATTATTGGGGCTGATTGTCCGTAGAGATTCATCACCATTTCGAACGCAGCCACATGCTCCTGCGAATCTCTCATCCCATCGTATCTCCTCAGGTCGGGCACCCTGAACCCCAGCTCAACTGTTTGAATGAGGATGTCGTTGCAGAAAGGAGAATTTTTGTTCTGCGAGACGATCTCCCCTCGCTTCTTCAACTCGTCATGCTGTTTTTGTTCAAGCTGTGTATCTGCTTACCCACACTTTCTACCTCGGCCCGGGATATCACGGGCTCCCTTCTCTTCGCGCGACCGTGACTACTAGAGTCGGCATCGGATGACGCTGGTCGCTTGCTGCGGTGCTCTTGTTCACCTTGCACCCTCGATTCTCTCAACGGTTCCACATTCTCGAATAACTGCCTCCTCGCCGTTTCCTTGACCAGAGGGGTCGCTGTTCTTCTTTCGTATTCTACAATCGCTTTTCGACTTGCCTCTTCTATCATTCTTTGCAACTCATCCGGAGTTAGTTGAATGGTGGCTCCTGTTCCTTTCCTAGGCGTCTCTTCTTCCGCGGCATTTCTCCTCGACGAACCTTCCATTATGATAAGGAATTCTCAGATGTTCCCACAGACGGCGCCAACTGATCCGGGTCGAATTATTCGATCTCCTGAGACGATCTCACTGCAGACGGATTAACTCTTCCGAACCATATTTTGGGTTCCCTGAGAATAAAACACGAACCGTGAGCTCGCCGGGCACATTCCCTACAATGATCCTCCAACGCTCAATTTAGGTTGATCGAGAGAAATATATGCGATCTCAAAGTTCGAGCTCAATTAATGCACAACAGTTACCTCATTTATGGCGCATCGGGGTCTATTTATAGAACACAGTTGTACGTCAAGTACTGGGCCACGTGGCCTTATCTTATCGGTGTGTGTTCTGATCGAACGGTTGTCATCATCCGGGTCTTCGGTCAGTCTGTGCGATCCGGGTCGGGTCAACTGCGACCCGTCCGCTACAAAACACGCGGATCCTAATCGCGAAATGACTATAATGCCCTTAATGAAGGGTGTTTTGGTCTTTTTGCAGGGGTGGTATGTGTATACCCATCACGCTGGAAATTTCCACGTGAAGCCCATGTGGACATTTAAATTAGAGCTAAGATATAATTGGTTAGTTTTAGCTGACTTGGCAATTTTTTGAATTTAAAAAAAAAAAGAATGACATGGCCACTTTTTCGCCCCTCTTTTCGTCGCATCTTCTCTCTAAATTTCCGACAAATTTTCGATGAATTACCAGCACCACCGATATCAGTCGACTCCCCATCATCAGGCGAACATTTCCCCTCCATCAATTTGAAGTTTCATCGCGATTTGATGTTGGGCTCAAAAGGTGACCGACGTGACTTTCCACCGTCAATACGCCGCCGTCCGAACGAATCACCATTGCGCACCACCACCGTTGGGTTGCTCTCATCAACGCGAGTCGAACAACACCTCTCCCAGCCATTTTCATCAACTCCTCGACGAGATTAGTTCTTTTAAAGTTCGCGACGCCGCCACCTTTGAACCGCCGTCAATACGCCGCCGTCCGAACGAATGACCATTGCGCACCACCGTTGGATTCCTCTCATCAAGGCGAGTCGAACGACACCTCTCCCAGCCATTTTCATCAACTCCTCGACGAGATTAGTTCTTTTAAAGTTTCGCGACGCCGCCACCTTTGAACCGCCGGATCTCCGCTGTCTGAACGAATCACCGTCTCGAACCACCGCTATTGGACTCCCCTCGCCAAGGTGTTTTGAACGAGACCTCACCCATCAATTTTCATCAAACTTTTTACAAGATGACAAGAGTCGGAGTCTTCGACCGCCGCCGTCCTTCCCGCCGCCAGCACAGCAAGAGGCCTCCCTTTTCCCTCCTTTTCCACATCACACTTAATATGCCATGTCATTCTTTTTTTTTAAATTTGAAAAATTGCCAAGTCAGCTAAAATTAATCAATTATGTCTCAGCCCTAATTTAAATGTCCATTGGACTCCACGTGGAAATTTCCGGCAAGTTGGGTAAGTTTCCGGTGAAAAAAATCCTAAAATTGAGCAATTGAAATACACGGAGGATCAAATTCAAACCCTAATAAGTTAACGGACTAAAATGGGATTTGACTATAGTTAGAGGAACAAAATTGCATTTAATCCAAATCAAAATAGTCTTGTAAAATTTGTGTTGGTTTTTCTAATTGTTACTGTTTTGGCTGTTACTTTTCAGACAAGCCAAGTGATGCAAATACCTCAACCCTCCATTTTCTTTGACTCTCCGTTGAAACTGGAATTAACAAAGAAGATTCCTTGAAAAGGGCACAACATTGTTGGTTCCTTAAGTTTGGGAACCCTCTGTGACTCCAATTTGAAAATCAAAGGCACTATTATAATAGAGAATCATCTAATTCCCTCCTGTGCTAGCTAGCCTATAGTGCATTATCGGTCATTTCTTGCAGTTTAATATTATCTTCAACAATATATATACTATTACAACGTGCAAAAATGTTGGTTTGATAGTGACGCTGGCGGCAGAAGATCTTCCCATTCCTTTTGTATCTAATGGTCTTCGACTGTATTATATTATTTTTCTTTTTGTATTTTCTTTCCTTGGACTAATTTCTTGTAGTGAAAACATTTAAGACGAAAAGTTAGAATGAAATTGGGAAAGAATAAAATATAAAGAAACATGCACTCGACTGACTAAAACGCAAGTTGCCAGGTTGTTGAAAGGAATAAGTATGCACTACTTTAGTAGTGGGGAAAGTAACAGTTTGTTCTGATGATGTGTTTCACTTTCACCTTCAAATCAAACTGTACATGTACTAATTTTAGTGAGAGGTCTTGTGGTGCCGATGGTGGCAAGAGTTGAAAATCAACCAGGATTTCATCATTTGGAACAATTACACTTCCCTCTCTTTCTCAATTCTATGGCGGCTTCTTCTGAATCACCGAATGTGACTCCCATTAATCTAGTCCAAACCCCCCTACCTAATATTGTCTTTTATTCTCACTCATAACTTTTTGGTATTCATATAATGAATTTAATTTTTATTTTCAAAGAGTTTAATATTCACTGAATTTGTTTGTTATCACGATTCCAACTACTTACTCTTTCCATCTCTAGTCATGTGACTGCCAGTGATGTATAAGTCTAAACTCCATAGCTTTTCTTTTCTTCCGGGTTGTAGCTAATATTTAAATATTACCATTTATTGTAGCACCCCTAAGTTGGTGTTCAAAATTGACAACATAAGTCTTGACTCTTTTAGTTGAGGTTAAAAACTGAGAATTTAAGTTAAATCCCTCTTGGTTGAGGGTTAAAGATTGAGCCTCGCCCGAACCATGAGTTGTAATAATAGTCACAAGTAAGTATAATATCTATTATGTTGCTAGTGAATAAAAGCATGTTACAAAAAACTCGCTCCATAATATCTTTAAAATAAGTTTTGTTTCCAATGGAAAGTATATTGCATGTTTCTTTCAATGTTGTTTTAACTATATATATGCAATCACTTTATGTAAATTCATGTTTGGTTTCAAAACCTAAGATGCACATTCTTTTATCTATAGGGTACCGAAACGTTCAAATTTTTACTATGTCTTGGTGGTACAATTGCATGATAAATGTAATCATTACACATACAACGTAAGGCGCTCCTATCTGGTAAGAGGTAAAGACTACCTACTGAGTGGAGCTATATGTACATGAGCAATGTAGCTAATTCTTTCCTAATTGCTGATAAATAAATTGAGTGAAGAATTCTTTGGAAATAAATATTAAGACTAAGATTTCAACCATTATTAACTTGCAAGTATTAATTAGATATGTTCAGTACATTGCATTTCATTCTCTGATGGATTTGATTGCCAAAGCCATCTTCTCTTATGCAACTTGATCAATACACAAATGATCCTATGCATTCTAAATATACCTTTCTTTCATATGCAGATTTTGTAATTTGGATTTGCATGCAAAAATATACATTTGGATTGATCAGCCTTCCATGTTGGAGATTCTTAATTCCTTCTGCTTTCTTATCATATTTTTGTTAATGTAATCCCTTTCGGCTGTAAAAATTTACAACTTTGAATTTTGTCCAAACAAAAAAAAAAAAAAAAAAAAAAAAAAAAAGAAATGTCAAAAAAAAAAAAAAAAAAAAAAAAAACAAGAAGAAGAAGAAAATTCAACTGTTTAAATTTATATTTGCTATTATCTAATAGTAATATGAAGCACAAAATAACTGTTATCATACTAACATAAGATGTACCAAATTCCTTCTGACGAATTTGGTTGCCAACGTACATCACTCTTAAACTGAATGATGAGGTTGAAGGATGTTAGATAGGGTTTCAAGGTGGTTATGTTTACAGCATTCAACAGATTGTAATTTCTAACACTAAAATACACATTAACTGTCTTGAAGTTTGTAAGTATAACTAGTGGTGCCCTAGACATGGTTGGAAGTTTTTCCAGGTTTCTTGGGCTGATTTTTACTGAAAGTTTCTCATATTCTCTAACTACACTAGATCATAATTAGGGAGCAAGCCTCCTATAGTTGCTTGTTTAATTTTTTTGTAATAGTTAAAGACTGTAGAATGTCACTTTGATAGGTGCCAGCCTTCTTCAAATCGGAAGGGTGAGGAAATTATGGATACAGTTGGTCAGTTTTTTGTTATTGAATGATCCTCTAAATTGCTTCATGAGGAAATCGAGGTTACTGTTCAAACTCATCAACACTTGTAAGATTGGAACTGTAAACGATGGCTCATTTTAAGGCATATCCCGGAAAAGAACATTCTAGTTGCATACATCATGGGAAATAGTGTGACAAACTTAAATTAATAATCAAAGTGATAATGCTTACAGGGGAAGATTACATACAGAATCTACTAGAATGATTAAAACATACCATGAACACATGAGATGATAAACATTTTTTCCACACCAAACTTGTTATTATAACCCTATATTTATCGAGAATGCCCAATTCCTGGGCTGTGACCAGGTGTTGTTGGCCTAAAGTCATCTGCATGGCCTGGTGCTGGTGGTGTAAATGCAGCCTCATTCCCGCATTTTGTCATGGTTGAGCAATCTCCAGGTAAATCATTACTTTCTTTGGCGAAAGTTCCAGAATCCTGTACAAAAGTCTTTCTGTGAGTCTGAAATTCATTTTTGATCTTGTAGTTGAAGCTTCTCCCTTGTGTGGATTGGGCTAACAAAATGGCAAGGAAGAACAAGGCAATGATCATTTTTGTTTGAGCCATAGGGCTTAGGGTTTAGAGTGGTAGAGAATGGATATTGCTTGAACACATGACTAGGTTCTATAAATGGGTATTTATAGAACCAAATATGTGAAGGCAGGTCCTCATTGATTGGAGATTCTTCAAGTGGAAATACATGTAGGATGTTATATTTCTTTTGTTAATTCTCTCAAGCATCTGTACGTGTGCTGTATTTGTACCATAAAATGCCAAGTATGTATTGTGCATGTCCGTTGTAGCTTGAGACTCTGCTCTTTAGTTGGCCAAAGTACTACCTTTACATACATACAATACAGTGTCTTTTTAGGTCGATTTATTCTCATGTACTTGTACATAACTTGTCTTATGAAATGATTCTACATTGGTTGCAATTTCTTTATAGCATTCAACACATCAATTGGTGTCTAGTAAGATTCATTCAAATGTCCCAATCCTAAGCTTCTTGATCATATGCTAGAATTTATAGTTGCCTCACAGTATTACTTGCACAGACGTATTGCACAAGTTGTGGGGTTGTAAAGTTCAACGCTTGTTCCAAACTTAATAAATACAAAACTAAGGGTACTTAGCCCCGGGGAATCAAAAGCAGAGAAAAACAAAGATAATGAATGCAGCTTCATGGTGCGGTGGTTGTGCAGCGTGCGAGTAATATAATATATTTGTGATGGCCCAATTAAACTTTTGTCATATATAATATAATTAATGTGGAGGGATTATATTAGGGGACAATATGTGGTTTGAGCCCACCATTCATGTTATTAGAATTAATTTAGTATATATATGACTCTGCTTATTTTCTCATATATATTCTTGTCTAAAGATTTGACCTTTCAGTCAGTGAAAGCATCTTTCCCACTGTCTTTCTTAGCACCTTTGCGGCTCTCATTAGCTCTCCTTAATATATCACAAACTACATCTCTTTGTTTATATGAAATACAAAAACTGCAATGTTAATGCCTCAACTTGTTTGTATCAAAGATGTCAACATAAGGGAAGGTGAAAAATGAAACCACGTTTCAGGTAGTAAGAATTATCCTTTCTTTCCATGACATTAGTGCCTCGAGGAACTTCATTTCGTCTGCTCCTAGTGTTGTAGGAAAATACGCCATTTTAGGCACTGTTACTGACCAAGCATATGTTATGCCTATAACTGCAGGTACATAGTTCAGTTGTGTTGGGGGGAATATTTGCGAGTGTAAAAATGCTTTATCCTCACAGACCATTGGAAATTAAAGGTCTTACTCCTGCCCATTTGAGTATATTAATTGTCCATCTTCTTAAAAATCACCCCTTTTCAACTGAATCAATCAGAGCGATAACATGATGGATTCTCTGATATGTTGCTGGGAAACATAATGCAATCAGACTCAAAATTATTTGGATTAATCAAATAGCACATGATTTTATCATTATGTAATTGATCTTTTTTATTGATTTATTTTCTTAGAAAAAGAGAGAATATGTGCGGAAATCATCAGGAGAGTGTAAATCATAAATGGGCCAAAAACTGCTTCCAGATTGGCAATGTCTACACATAAGTTACAGCGGGCTATACAGTTTCTTGTATGCTCAGAAAGACCAAAACTAGAAAGTTGAAGAAGAAGACTACAAGAGATGCAGGGCCTTGAATGAAGTTTGGCTAGGGAAGGGAAGATGGTCGAGATCAATGTTTGATTGATCTAGTGGATGATCAAAAGCTTCCAGAAAGAGTAAGTTGGTCCGCATCTGCAACCATCAATGGCCTCTAACTAGCGTAGTCAGTGTGGAGGAAACTCTCATAAGCTGTTCCTCTGAGAGCTTTGGTAACGTCGTCCCAATTCTTAATGTGGTCCAACAACAATCCTTTGTGTATCTTGATCTGTCGGCTTTTTAACTCCATTAACGGCAGCCCTAGAAACTCTTGCACGTCTACCAGTTTCTGGAATGGATAAGAGATGCGATGAGGAAGATGACGTGGGACCATCAAATGAACGTTAGGTCGGGTAAGCGAAAAGGACGACAAAGAAAAATGATGTGAAACTCGTAATTAGTAAAGTTGACAGAACTGAGATTTCCTAATAAGGTGACAACAAACTTACAGTTCGATTTTTGATGAGATCTTCATAGTAGAGAATGATGTGCCTAGTGCTGCTGAAATGCTCCAATGCCTCCAAGACCATCTTCTCCATTTGCTTTAAATCCATTACCAGTGATGTTGAATTGATTATGGGTTTATAGCTAGAAAGCTTATCAGCCTAAACCAAGCAGGTAAACATCAGATCTTATATGTATCTAAAGTTGGTGTAGCACAGTTCGATAACATGCAAAATAGTACCTCTTCATGTGAGTGAACATGGGACTTGTGCATTCCATTCAGGAGTTTAGCATATCGATCATAAGAATTAGCAAGCACTGAAACCATTCGACGCAGCAGATTTCTTCGGAAGAGAAATATTACTGAAACACCTCTATCATTGAAGTACTCAACAATTTCTTTATGGTACTCCATCAATCCCTGGATTAACGATCATGCTAGAGGTTAGCAATCTTAACAAGATGGCAACCACTCTCAAGCCCCCAAGACGACATGAAATACTCAGGAAATAAGTTCTGGTTGAATATGTTACAGTAGTTTACCTGATTCAGCATCCACTTGAAGCCGACTGCAGATGAGCATTGATTCTTGGAAGCACTAGAAACCCAGTCCAAATTGTAAACTCTATCCAGAGTTGACAAGATTGAGGAAACGTTATTTCTCCTCTCTTTCACGGAAAATATTTCTCCATTGGAGCTAACATTAGTATGGTTGTTCAAGAGAGTCTCAAACCATCCACTTCCAGATCTTTGCATGGACAGAATGGCAAAAGGCCGCACAGGATTACATGCACATTCAGCCCTTCATGCCCAAAAAAGCAAGAAAAACATAATATAGTGATTGTCTCTCACCAAATCTTAATGAGAACGAAACTTTTGTTTCAGACAAAGGTATAATAATTTACCTGCTAAAGGTGGTGGGTTTGGGATAGTGCAAGTAGGGAGTTTGAGATCTATCAATACTGTGACCATGGCAATGCCTCCAATTAACTTTAAGATTTAGGAATTTGGAACTTGTGTGAACATTAGTTTGCTTTAAACAGAATGAGAAGATATAAACACCACAGACCATGGCAAATACCAAGACTAATATCCTCAGAGAAGCTGGAGATTTCTTAGGTGGTTTTATGATAAGGCCTTCCTGAACTCACATGAAACCTATGTCAGTATGACAAGAAAGAAATAAATATAGCAAGAAACTTTGGTATGATTTCTGTAGCAGTAACAATTTGTCTCTCAAAATGCAGAAAAAAAAAAATCTCAAAGAAATAGTAAACCAATTACATAGAAATTCAAACACAGTAACAGATTCTCATTTTTGCTCCTCTCTTTTTCTGGCACAGTGTATCGACCTGACTGCTATGAAGTGAGGGAACAAAGTGAACGCTAGTGAACTCCATTCGCTCAGTATGCTATTCCGAAACAGAGCGAGGATGTAGATTACAATGAATAAATTGGAAGTACACTGCCTTACTGGTCCCAGGGGGCAAGTAGGCAGCTACGCCTTCAATACCCACCTGGTTCCAAGGAGCAGGCCTGCTGTGCATTCCCGGTCGCCCTCGCTGGAAGCCTCTTTCAAGGCTCCCGACTCAGCTGTCTATTGCTTGAAAGACAACAGGAAAGTATCACATGCAGCAACAAGGGGATTCCACAACCATGTTAACAAGCAGAGTTTAACAAAAACTTGTTTAATGTAAAGATCACTCTATTTAGCCAAAAACACCATGAAATTTCAGCTTCCATCCTCCAGGCAATACCCTGTGTTCCAACCTTTGGAAAAGAAAAAACACCAAAAAACCTACAAAATCATCCCAACCCACTAAAGATTTCAAAATTTTCAAATGTGTACCCAACTCCCATAAGCAAAACACACAAAATCTAGAACCAGAAAAGCTGAAATCCTGTATTCAGAAACAACACTACTCCTAAGCCCACAAAATTAAAGGCAAAAATAGAGGGTAAAAAGAACTGACCTTGGTGAAGAGACATATATCTTCAGCCATTATACCTCCCAAGAAAGAAAATGCAAAAGGGACCTTTCCCAAATACCTCAAATTTCATCAAACTCGTGACCACCAGCACCAAACCCACATGTAAGTATGTGAGTATGCATCGCCCATATTCTAGTAAACAACAAGGAGAAAGAATAGAAAAATGGTTTCCAAGTCAGCAGCAGCAGAGTGGGGAGTGGGAGCAAAGTTCCTCGTTATGAACAAAGGCAATAAAACAGCTGGG
>NC_026159.1:3049479-3061528 GCF_000512975.1 Sesamum indicum | reverse complement strand
TTTTTGCTATTCTTTTCTCGAAATATTCCATTTACTTCTTCACTATTTCTTCTTTTTAGTTTAATATAATAATATTATACACTGAACTTAGATATTTCAGAAGTGTCTCTTAAATTTTTTGTTATAAATTTAAATGAACTTTGATTTCTTGGTTAGGTAGATTTATTTAATTATTTATTTATTTGGCTTTTCCTTTGAGTTGAAAATAGAAGAGCATAAATCCAACGTAATAAAACACGGGATTTCAGGCGCGCCAAATGATAAAGTTGAGTAGTTGATGCTGCTTGTTTTTACTTTGTACACTACGAATAAATATATATATATATATATATATACATGTATGTATTAAGTATTGCGACATGCAATTTTCAAGAGCATATAGAAGTTCTTTTATTGAAATATAATTAAAAAAAGGACTTATGAAAAAAAATAAATTATAATAGATGTGGAGAAGTAATATAAGAGAAAAATGTGGAGCAATGAGTAGTTAAAAAATATATAATTATGAAATTATTAAAAAAATATTAAAATTACTAATCTAATCACATTTTTTTTATAAGAAAAAAATAAAATAAAGGGTAAATTTGGATACTAAAAAATTAGTACAACAAAGTATTTTCTTTTATAATAGTATAGATTTGTGCATATATTATTATTAAGGTGAGAACCCTAAAATAATTATATTGGTTGACAAGATATTTATTAACAAAAATTACTTTTGAATATATTTTTTCACTCATCAGATAATCATTTTTTTTTTGAGTAAATTAAAATGGACATCTCAGAAAATTGTCATAATTATAAATAAATACCCTTCATTATTTAAAAAATTATAAATTCAACATTAGAATTAGCGGCCTTCTGACAAATACTTCCTTCAAACAACCCATATTTTAGAAGCATATTTATAATTATAGCAAATATAATGAAAACTCATTGCAATTTATCTTTTTTTAATAAATATCTAGTAATGTATATTCAATATCAATTTATTTTCTAAATTTTTAAACTCATTCTTTATTTTATTTTAAAATTTAAATTATATATTTTTATATGTTAATTTATATGAATAGCAAAGGAATGCGTATATATTTGCAGATCATATTTTTGTTTTTATAAGAATAAAATAGTTTGGGCAGCAACGAATGTGTCAGTGGACACCCTATAATCCAATGTGATGGGTATAGTGTTGATGGGAATTACGTCATGCTTTAATTATTGAACTCTTAGCTTAGAATTCACGACACTCTCACTCTACCACACCCCTTTCCCCTCCTTATATCTTTTCTCAAATCTAACGTTTGCCGCTAATCTCATAAATTGATAATCAAATTTTATGATATTTTCTGTGAAAAAATCTTATATTCAATCCCTATGTTTGTTAAAATAAATATATATATATATAGTTAATTATACCCCACAAGCGCCATTTTTTTTTAATTTTGCTAATTGTTGGTGAAACTATTAATATTATTTATATATAGAATTAAATTCATTTTGATCATATTGAAAAAATATTTAATTTTTTTTATAAAATTTAAATATAAAAAATCACCCGATATTATTATAGTAAGAAAATAAATAAGGTGTTGAATGTACGGGACACCGTATTCTTGTATTTGAAGTTATTGGCATCTGCAGGACAAAAACAGCGTACCCGTCGCGGTTGGGTTGGGAGTTTAGTTCCTTCGTATTACTAACAAAAGAGAAGTCGTTAATGCGATATGAATACTAAAATAAAGTATTGCTTAAAAGTGTCATTTTCATAAAGATTTCATGTCTTGGCCTTTTCCACTTGATGGTTGGTTAACATATTGTTGACTTCTATCTGCACTTGAATGCGTCGGAAGTATTGTTGACTTCTATCTCAATGAAAATTAAAAGAAAAGTAAAAATTGAATTTCATGTCGGTAAATTATTTTGATTTCACTCGCATAAATTTTTATATGGGGTGTATTTTAGAGTGTGTTCGGTTGGGATGAAATATCAGAATATAAGTGATAATTTAGTGTCTTGTTAGGGAGAAGAAATTAAGGTGAAGTAAAACTCGATGTATACAAAATCCTTCTAAAGTTCAATTTTGTTTCCGTACAGAATTGGACGAAAAGTTGAAATATAATGCCAAAAGTAAAAAAAGTACAGTTTTATTTTTCTATTAATCATATAATTTTCCTCCAAAGTTGTTTTTGGTATCAATAAATGCACTAATATTTGAACTCGAATTCGTTAGTTGAAAATATTGTTAGTAATATTTATTTTATTTCAACTAAATAATTTAAAGTAAATGAACAATACTCATTTCGATAAATATTTTTATTAATAAAAAATATTCTTCTTATTATTTGGTAAAATATTTTTAATAATAGATTCCTTTACTTGAAGGAGACACTAGCTTAAACTTTTTGGAAGAGAGGTAAGTTTCATGAAGTAATCAAAATCCATTACAAGTTTTTATGCTAACTTTGTTAAAGGTTTAGGCGTCTTGTGTGATTTATGTTTCTTGTCGTTTGGGCTTTTGCTGAATTGCCTTAGTAAATACAAAGCCAATCTAGTGCGTGTGTGTGTGTGTGTCACGGTTGAACATGTTTTACTTCCATTTTGAACATAGAAGAAGTGAGGTGTTGATTTTATCTCCTGCGCCAACGAATGCCATCTGCGTCTTGTTACATTTGTCATTCTCCTTCAGTTTCTAAGTCTTCATTTCTATCTTCAAAATCCTTTTTCTCGTGCAAGATGTCACCATAGTTTCGCAATATTTTATGCTCATTATGGATATTGTTTGTCTTTGTGATTTATTTATGTCCTTTGTAATATTTTTGTGTGCTTGCAGAGATGTGATTCTCATTTTTGTTTACGTGATATAAAAGAGTATTTATTGAAATGAAGAGCAATAACAGGACCGGAGAGAGTGCATTGTCCCTCTTCTCTTTTTCTTTCAATATATCTCGTTAGCAAGATTGGTCTTGGATTGATTTACTTTTACTAGAGGGGATATAGTGAGAGAAAATGAGTTGAGGATTGATTTCTGCCTTGGGTGGTTATAATCTGCTAACCAATTCTTGAATTGGTTGCCAACGACCACTACAAAATATTGTAGTTTTGAACCATAACTTTGGTGTGATTAGCCATTTCGATTTCCTTCCTGTTAAAAGCGGTCTCTGTAATTTTCAGCCTTGAATCACATGGTAGTTTCTATAGCATCACCTTGATTTTTGGGTACTCATACGGAAGAGGCAGAATGATCCTTTTGCTCAGGAACAATTAATCAGTTATATATGTTGTAGCTGATGTTTGTGTTTACATGCGGCATACTGTTTATCAGGTAAAGAACTAATCATTCACCTACCCAAGTTTCTGTTATTTTTCTGCCTTCAGGTACTTATGGGTAGTTTCATACATATTTTAGTGGTAACAGTTTCCTAGTAATATGGTTTTGGTATTTGCAGAAACCAGGATATTAGGCCTATAAGTAGTTGAATCTACGGCCTTGCTTGATAAATCACACAACTGTTCTTTAGAAAGTGAATGATATCTTTACTTGAAGTAGTCACTAGCTTTAACTTTTTGGAAAAGAGGTAAGTTTCATGAAGTAATCAAAATCCATTACAAGTTTTTATGCTAACTTTGTTAAAGGTTGAGGTGTCTTGTATGATTTATATTTCTTATCGTTTGGGCTTTTGTTGAAATGTCTTAGTAAATACAAAGCTAATCTTGTGTGTGTGTGTGTGTGTGTACGTGTGGGACGTGTGGGGGGGGTGTGTGTGGGGGGGGGGGGGTGTGTGGGTGTGTGTGTGTGGGGTGTGTGTGTGTCACGGTCGAACATGTTTTTATTTTGAACATAGAAGAAGTGAGGTGTTGATTTTATCTCCTGCGCCAATGAATGCCATCTGCATCTTGTTACATTTGCCATTCTCCTTCAATTTCTAAGTTTTCATTTCTATCTTCACAATCCTTTTTCTTGTGCAGGATGTCACCATAGTTTTGCAATATTTTATGCTCATTACGGCTATTGCTTGTCTTTGTGGTCTATTTATGTCCTTTGTAATAATTTTGTGTTCTTGCATAGATGTGTATCCTCATTTTTGTTTACCTGATATTAAAGAGTATTTATTGAAATAAAGAGCAATAACAAGATAGGAGAGAATGCATTGTCCCTCTTCTTTTTTCCTTTCAATATATCTCGTTAGAAAGAGCGGTCTTGGATTGATTTACTTTAGTGGAGGGGATATAATGAGAGAAAATGAGTGGAGGATTGATAAAATATGATAAATGCCTTGGTTGGTTTTGATCTGCTAACCAATTCTTGAATTTGTTGTCAGCGACCCCTACAAAATGTTGTAATTTTGAACCCTGACTTTGGTGTGATTTCCTGCTAATAGCTGTCTCTATAATTTTCACCCTTGAATCACATGATAGTTTCTGTAGCATCACCTTGATTTTTGGGTACTCAAATGGAAGAGGGAGAATGGTCCTTTTGCTCAGGAACAAATGATCAGTTATATTTGCTGTAGCTGATGGTTGACTCATGCTTGTGCTTACATGTGGCATACTGTTTATCAGGTAAAGAACTAATCATTCACCTCCCCAAGTTTCATTTACTTTTCTGCCTTCAAGTACTTATGGGTAGTTTCATACATATTTTAGTGGTAACAGTTTCCTAGTAATGTGGTTTTGGTATGTGTGTGTGGTGTGTGGTGTGTGTGTATGTGTGTGTGTGTGTGTGCATGTGGGGTGTGTGTGTGTGTGTGTGTGGTGTGAGTGTGTGTGGGTGTGTGTGTATGTGTGTGTAGGGTGTGTCTGTGGAGGGAGGGATGTCTCGGTAGAACATGTTTTACTTCCATTTGGAACATAGAAGAAGTGAGATGTTGCTTTTATCTTCTGCGCCAACGAATGCCATCTGCGACTTTTTACATTTGAGCAGTATGGGTAGTTGGATACGTCGAAGGTACTTTTCTATTTCTTTTTTGTTTTTCTTTTTATCCTTTGAAGGCACTTTTCTGAATCAGCTAAATTACTGGTATAAATTGCAGGAATTGAAGCGCAAGCGAAGAAAGAGGAAGAGTAGGAAGGAGAAAAGGAGGAGTAGGAGTTACCATCTTTCAGATGATTATTCTGATGATTATGTTGATATGCGGCATAAGAGGAGTAGTAGGAAGCCATACTCAGTCTCTGATTCTGATGTCAGTGCTTCAGATGATTCGCGAGTGGGTAGGGGCAAGAAGCGGTCCGAGAAGAAGAGCAGGAAATATCGCCATGAAGAGGACTAGCATCTACAGTGGGTGACATGTCTTGTGCTTTTAAGGTTCCTATATACTACTGCTAAGTGTGCCGTATTCAGTCTTTAATCTGGTGGTTGATGAGCTTCTTGATGAAAATCACTTTAACTTAGTGGATAATGCATTAGTTTGGTGCATTTGCTGTTTTTCAGTTTGTTGTAATGTATCATTTTAATTGCTTTGTTCTTCTGGTTGTATGAATTCTGACATTTACTGAGTATACGATGTGTGATTCCGACTTGTGATCTGTCCTGTTAGTTGAAATATTGCAATAATACTTTAGAATTTTATTGAGTTTAAAGTTGTTTTACTTGTTGGCTGCTATTCGATGGTTTGAGGAAAATCTGCCTGTAGGCATAAAGAGCTTAACTATTGCTGCTCTTTTGAAGCCAGTGCTATTATTGGAGCAAAGAAGGTTGCAGCATTTCCTAATGTGTTTTATATATGTAATTGTATTAGGGCGCGATTTTATGATTAATATTATCTAGTTTCTAGATCAACATCTATGAAAAACATGATCTGGTGTAGCAGGTTTCTGTTGAAATCAGGATGTTAACGAATATATTTTTATATGTTCTAATCAGCTACTACATTTCTTTTTCAATTTTATCGACCAACTTGAAAAGTTTTGCTGAATGATGGCCCCTCCTTGTTCCGACTTTTTAATTCCCTCGTCTATGCTTCTTTTTGTGTGTGTGTGTGTGTGGTGTTTGGGTGTGTGTCTGTGCATGTGGTGTGTGTGTCTGTCGGTGTGTGCGTGCATTTGGGGTGTGTGTGTGCGTGTGTGTGTGGGGTGTGTGAGTGTGTGTGTGTGTGTTTGGGGTGTGTCTGCAGAGGGAAGGGTTTCTAGGTAGAACATGTTTTGTGTTCATTTGGAACATAGAAAAAGTAAGGTGTTGCTTTTAGATTTTGCACCAACGAATGCCATCTGCGTCTTTTTGCATTTGAGCAGTATGAGTAGTTGGATACGTTGAAGGTACTTTTCTATTTCTTTTTTGTTTTTCTTTTTATCCTTTGAAGGCACTTTTCTGAATCAGCTAAATTACTGGTATAAATTGCAGGAATTGAAGCGCAAGCGAAGAAAGAGGAAGAGTAGGAAGGAGAAGAGGAGGAGTAGGAGTTACCATCTTTCAAATGGTTATTCTGATGATTATGTTGATCTGCGGCATAAGAGGAGTAGTAGGAAGCCATACTCAGTCTCTGATTCCGATGTCAATGCTTCAGATGATCAGCGAGTGGGTAGGGGCAAGAAGCGGTCCGAGAAGAAGAGCAGGAAATATCGCCATGAAGAGGACTAGCATCTACAGTGGGTGACATATCTTGTGCTTTTAAGGTTCCTCTATACTACTGCTAAGTGTGCCGTATTCAATCTTTAATCTGGTGGTTGATGAGCTTGTTGATGAAAATCACTTTAACTTAGTGGATAATGCATTAGTTTGGTGCATTTGCTGTTTTTCAGTTTGTTGTAGTGTATCATTTTAATTGCTTTGTTCTTCTTGTTGTAAGAATTCTGACATTTACTAATTATGCGATGTGTGATTCCGACATGTGATCGGTCCTGTTAGTTGAAATATTGCAATAATGCTTTAGAATTTTATTGAGTTTAAAGTTGTTTTACTTGTTGGTTGCTATTCGATGGTTTGAGGAAAATCAACCTGTAGGCATCAAGAGCTTAACTATTGCTGCTCTTTTGAACCCCAGTGCTGTTATTGGAGCAAAGAAGGTTGCAGCATTTCCTAGTGTATTTTATATTTGTAATTGTATTAGGGCACGATTTTGTGATTAATATTATCTAGTTTTGTAGATGAACATCTATGAAAATCATGATCTGGTGTAGCAGGTTTCTGTTGAGATCATGATGTGAACGAATATAGTTTTATATGTTCTAATCAGCTACTACATTTCTTTTTCAATTTTATCGACCAACTTGAAGTTTTGTTGAATGATGGCCCCTCCTTGTTCCGACTTTTTAATTCCCTCGTCTATACGTCTTTTTTATTGTGTGTGTGTGCGAGGTGTTTCTGTGCGTGTGTGTGTGTCTATGCATGTTTTGTGCGTGTGTGTGTCGGTGTGTGCGTGTGTGTGTGTGTGTATGCATATGGGGGGTGTTTGTGTGTGTGTGTGTGGGTAGGGTGTGTCTGTGGAGGGAGGGGTATTTGGGTAGAACATGTTTTACTTCCATTTGGAACATAGAAGAAGTGAGGTGTTGCTTTTATCTTCTGCGCCAACGAATGCCATCTGCGTCTTTTTACATTTGAGCAGTATGGGTAGTTGGATACGTTGAAGGTACTTTTCTATTTCTTTTTTGTTTTTTTTTTTTATCCTTTGAAGGCACTTTTCTGAATCAGCTAAATTACTGGTATAAATTGCAGAAATTGAAGCGCAAGCGAAGAAAGAGGAAGAGTATGAAGGAGAAGAGGAGGAGTAGGAGTTACCATCTTTCATAACTGATGATTATGTTGATCTGCGGCATAAGAGGAGTAGTAGGAAGCCATACTCAGTTTCTGATTCCAATATCAGTGATTCAGATGATTTGCGAGTGGGTAGGGGCAAGAAGCGGTCCGAGAAGAAGAGCAGGAAGTATCGCCATGAAGAGGACTAGCATCTACAGTGGGTGACATGTCTTGTGCTTTTAAGGTTCCTCTATACTACTGCTAAGTGTGTCATATTCAACCTTTAATCTGGTGGTTGATGAGCTTGTTGATGAAAATCACTTTAACTTAGTGGATAATGCATTAGTTTGGTGCATTTGCTGTCTTTCAGTTTGTTGTAATGTATCACTTTAATAGCTTTGTTCTTCTGGTTGTAAGAATTCTGACATTTATTGAGTATACGATGTGTGATTCCGACTTGTGATCGGTCCTGTTAGTTGAAATATTGCAATAATACTTTAGAATTTTATTGAGTTTAAAGTTGTTTTACTTGTTGGTTGCTATTCGATGGTTTGAGGAAAATCTGCCTGTAGGCATCAAGAGCTTAACTATTGCTGCTCTTTTCAACCCAATGCTATAATTGGAGCAAAGAAGGTTGCAGCATTTCCTAGTGTGTTATATATATGTAATTGTATTAGGGCACGATTTTGTGATTAATATTATCTAGTTTCTGGATCAACATCTATGAAAATCATGATCTGGTGTAGCAGGTTTCTGTTGAGATCATGATGTAAATGAATATATTTTTATATATTCAAATCAGCTTCTATATTTCTTTTTCAATTTTATCGACCAACTTGAAAGGTTTTGCTGAATGATGGCCCCTCCTTGTTCCGACTTTTTAATTCCCTTGTCTATGCGTCTTTTTTTGTGTGTGTGTGTGTGGTGTTTGTGTGTGTGTGTGTGTGTGTCTGTGCGTGTGGTGTGTGTGTATCGGTGTGTGCGTGTGTGTGTGTGTCTGTGTGTGCGTGCATTTGGGGTGTGTGTGTGTGTGTGTGTGTGTGTGTGTAGGGTGTGTCTGTGGAGGGAGGGGTGTCTCGTTAGAACATGTTTTACTTCCGTTTGGAACATAGAAGAAGTGGGTGTTGCTTTTATCTTTTGTGCCAACGAATGCCATCTTCGTCTTTTTACATTTGAGCAGTATGGGTAGTTGGATACGTCGAAGGTACTTTTCTATTTTTTTTTTTTTGTTTTTCTTTTTATCCTTTGAAGGCACTTTTCCGAATCAGCTAAATTAATGGTATAAATTGTAGGAATTGAAGCGCAAGCAAAGAAAGAGGAAGAGTAGGAAGGAGAAGAGGAGGAGTAGGAGTTACCATCTTTGAGATGATTATTCTGATGATTATGTTGATCTGCGGCATAAGAGGAGTAGTAGGAAGCCATACTCAGTATCTGATTCCGATGTCAGTGCTTCAGATGATTCGCGAGTGGGTAGGGGCAAGGAGCTGTCCAAGAAGAAGAGCAGGAAATATCGCCATGAAAAGGACTAGCATCTACAGTGGGTGACATGTCTTGTGCTTTTATGGTTCTTCTATACTACTGCTAAATGTGCCGTATTCAATCTTTAATCTGGTGGTTGATGAGCTTTTTGATGAAAATCACTTTAACTTAGTGGATAATGCATTAGTTTGGTGCATTTGCTGTTTTTCAGTTTGTTGTAATGTATCATTTTAATTGCTTTGTTCTTCTGGTTGTAAGAATTCTGATGTTTACTGAGTATGCGATGTGTGATTCCGACATGTGATCGGTCCTGTTAGTTGAAATATTGCAATAATGCTTTAGAATTTTATTGAGTTTAAAGTTGTTTTACTTGTTGGTTGCTATTCGATGGTTTGAGGAAAATCTTCCTGTAGGCATCAAGAGCTTAACTATTGCTGCTCTTTTGAACCCCAGTGCTGTTATTGGAGCAAAGAAGGTTGCAGCATTTCCTAGTGTATTTTATATTTGTAATTGTATTAGGGCACGATTTTGTGATTAATATTATCTAGTTTTGTAGATCAACATCTATGAAAATCATGATCTGGTGTAGCAGGTTTCTGTTGAGATCATGATGTGAACGAATATAGTTTTATATGTTCTAATCAACTACTACATTTCTTTTTCAATTTTATCGACCAACTCGAAAAGTTTTGTTGAATGATGGCCCCTCCTTTTTCCGACTTTTTAATTCACTCGTCTATGCATCTTTTTTGTGTGTGTGTGTGTGTGGTGTTTGGGTGTGTGTGTGTGTGTGTCTGTGAGTGTGGTGTGTGTGTGTGTGTGTCAATGTGTGCACACGCGTGTGTGTTTGTGTGTGTGTCGGTGTATGCGTGTGTGTGTGTGTGTGTGCATATGGGGGGTGTATGTGTGTGTGTGTGTGGGTGTGTGTGTGTGTGTAGGGTGTGTCTCTGGAGGGAGGGGTGTCTGGGTAGAACATGTTTTACTTCCATTTAGAACATAGAAGAAATGAGGTGTTGCTTTTATCTTTTGCGCCAACGAATGCCATCTGCGTCTTTTTTCATTTGAGCAGTATGAGTAGTTGGATACGTTGAAGGTACTTTTCTATTTCTTTTTGGTTTTTCTTTTTATTCTTTGAAGGCACTTTTCTGAATTAGCTAAATTACTGGTATAAATTACAGGAACTGAAGCGCAAGCGAAGAAAGAGGAAGAGTAGGAAGGAGAAGAGGAGGAGTAGGAGTTACCATCTCTCATATGATTATTCTGATGATTATGTTGATCTATGGCATAAGAGGAGTAGTAGCTTCAGTCTCTGATTCCGATGTCAGTGCTTCAGATGATTCGCGAGTGGGTAGGGGCAAGAAGCGGTCCAAGAAGAAGGGCAGGAAATATCGCCATGAAGAGGACTAGCATCTACAGTGGGTGACATGTCTTGTGCTTTTAAGGTTTCTCTATACTATTGCTAAGTGTGCCATATTCAATCTTTAATCTGGTGGTTGATGAGCTTCTTGATGAAAATCACTTTAACTTAGTGGATAATGCATTACTTTGGTGCATTTGTTGTTTTTCAGTTTTTTGTAATGTATCATTTTAATTACTTTGTTTTTCTGGTTGTAAGAATTCTTAGATTTACTAAGTATGCGATGTGTGGTTTCGACATGTGATCGGTCCTGATAGTTGAAATATTGCAATAATGCTTTAGAATTTTATTGAGTTTAAAGTTGTTTTACTTGTTGGCTACTATTCGATGGTTTGAGGGAAATCTGCCTGTGGGCATCAAGAGCTTAACTATTGCTGCTTTTTTGAACCCAATGCTATTATTGGAGCAAAGAAGGTTGCAACATTTTCTAGTGTGTTTTATATATGTAATTGTATTAGGGCATGATTTTGTGATTAATATTATCTAGTTTCTAGATCAACATCTATGAAAATCATGATCTGGTGTAGCAGGTTTTTGTTGAGATCATGATGTGAACGAATATATTTTTATATGTTCTAATCAGCTATTCCATTTCTTTTTCAATTTTATCGAACCAACTTGAAAAGTTTTGCTGAATGATGGCCCCTCCTTGTTCTGGCTTTTTAATTCCCTCGTCTATGCATCTTTTTTTTTGTGTGTGTGTGTGTGTGGTGTTTGGGTGTGTGTGTGTGTCTGTGCATGTGGTGTTTGTGTGTGTGTCGGTGTGTGCGTGTGTGTGTGTGTGTTTGTGTGTGTGCATGTGGGGTGTGTGTGTTTGGGTGTGTGTGTGTGTGGAGGAGGTGTGTCTCGGTAGAACATGTTTTACTTCCATTTGGAACATAGAAGAAGTGAGGTGTTGCTTTTATCTTCTGCACCAACGAATGGCATCTGCGTCTTTTTACATTTGAGCAGTATGGATAGTTGGATTACCTTGAAGGTACTTTTCTATTTTTTTATTGTTTTTTTCTTTTTATCCTTTGAAAGCACTTTTCTGAATCAGCTAAATTACAGGTATAAATTGCAGGAATTGAAGCGCAAGCGAATAAAGAGGAAGAGTAGGAAGGAGAAGAGGAGGAGGAGGAGTTACCATTTTTCAGTCTCTGAATCCGATTTTTAGTGCTTCAGATGATCCGCGAGTGGGTAGGGGCAAGAAGCGGTTTGAGAAGAACAGTAGAAAATATCACCTTGAAAAGGACAAGCTTCTACATTGGGTGATATGTCTCTTTCTCTCTCTCATCAAGCTCTCTCTCTCTCTCTCTCTCTCTCTCTCTCTCTCGCTCTCTCTCTCTCTCACTCTCTCTCTGTCTCGCTCTCTCTCTCATCAAGCTCTCTCTCTCTCTTCTCTCTCACACACACACATACACACACCCACACACACTGCACACACACCCACACACACTGCACACACACACACATACACACACCCACACACACTGCACACACAC
>NC_026159.1:3042339-3042785 GCF_000512975.1 Sesamum indicum | reverse complement strand
CACACACACACATACACACACCCACACACACTGCACACACACCCACACACACTGCACACACACACACATACACACACCCACACACACTGCACACACACACCCCACACATCAACCTCTCTCTCTCTCTCTCTCTCTCTCTCTCTCTTCAAGCTGTCACTCTCTCTCTCTCTATCTCACTCTCTCTGTCTGTCTCGCTCTCTCTCTCTCTCTTTCTCTCTCATCAAGCTCTCTCTCTCTCTCTCTCTCTTTCTCTCTTTCTCTCTTTCATCAAGCTCTCTTTCTCTCTCTGTCTCTCGTCAAGCTCCTCTTTGTCTCTCTCTCTCTCTCTCTCTCTCTCTCTCTCATCAACCTCTCTCTTTCTCTCTCTCTCTCTCTCTCTGTCTCCCTCTCTCTCTCATCAACCTCTCTGTCTCTCTCTCTGTCACATCAAGCTCTCTCTCTCTCTC
>NC_026159.1:3041608-3042215 GCF_000512975.1 Sesamum indicum | reverse complement strand
CTCTCTCTCTCTCTCTCTCTCTCTCTCTCTCTCTCTCTCTCTCTCTCTCCCTCTCTCTCTCATCAACCTCTTTGTCTCTCTCTCTGTCACATCAAGCTCTCTCTCTCTCTCTCTCTCTCTCTCTCTCCCTCTCATTAAGCTCTCTCTCTCTCTCTCTTTCTCTCTCATCAAGCTCTCTCTCTCTCCTTCTCTCTCTCTCAAGCTCTCATCAAGCTCTCTCTCTCTCCTTCTCTCTCTCTCATCAAGCTCTCCCTCTCTCTCTCTCTCTCTCTCTTGCTTGCTCTCTCTCTCTCTCTCTCTCTCTCTCACATACACACATACACACCCCACACACACATACACATACCCACACACACTGCACACACACCCACACACACTGCACACACACCCACACACACTGCACACACACACACATACACACACTGCACATACACACACATACACACACCCACACACACTACACACACACCCCACACATCAACCTCTCTCTCTCTCTCTCTCTTGCTCTCTCTCTCTCTGACATCAAGCTCTCTCTCTCTCTCCCTCTCTCGCTCATCAAGCTCTCGCTCTCTCTCTCATCAAGCTCTCTCTCTCTCTCTTCAAGCTG
>NC_026159.1:3040978-3041237 GCF_000512975.1 Sesamum indicum | reverse complement strand
TTGAGTATTGTTGCAAGCGGTGTGGGTAAGCCTCTATACCCAGATGCGATAACGAGGGCATGCACGAGACTGGATTTCGCTCGTGTATGCGTGATGATTGACGTTACTCAGAAAATACAAAATCATATTGTTATAATGACACCAGATGAAGATGGCGGGGAAACCCCATGCAAGACTGATATCGAGTATGAATGGCTTCCACCTAAATGCACAGGATGCATGACATTGGGACACTCGGTGAAGGAGTGTACGTCGACTA
>NC_026159.1:3038954-3039340 GCF_000512975.1 Sesamum indicum | reverse complement strand
AGCTCTCTCTCTCTCTCTCTCTCTCTCTCTCTCTCATCACGCTCTCTCTCTCTCTCTCTCTCTCTCTCTCCCACCCCCCTCTCTCTCTCTCTCTCTCTCTCTCTCTCTCTCTCTCGCTCTCCCTCTCATCAAGCTCTCTCTCTCTCTCGCTCTCTCTCTCTCTTTTTCTCTCATCAAGCTCTCTCTCTCTCTCTCTCTCTCTCTCTTTCTCTCTTTCATCAAACTCTCTCTCTCTCTCTCTCAACAACCTCTCTCTTTCTCTCTCTCTCTCTCTCTCTCTCTCTACTCTCTCTCTCATCAACCTCTCTGTCTCTCTCTCTCTCTTTCTCTATCTCTCTCTCTCTCTCTCTCTCTCTCTCTCATTAAGCTCTCTCTCTCTCTCTTTC
>NC_026159.1:3036842-3037080 GCF_000512975.1 Sesamum indicum | reverse complement strand
TCTCTCTCTCTGTCTTCAAGCTGTCTCTCTCTCTCCTCTCCTCTCTCATCAAGCTCTCTCTCCCTCTCACTCTCTCTCTCTTCAAGTTGTCTCTTTCTCTCTCTCTCTCTTCTCTCTCTCATCAAGCTCTCTCTCCCTCTCACTCTCTCTCTCTTCAAGTTGTCTCTTTCTCTCTCTCTCCTCTCTCTCTTCTCTCTCGCTCTCTCTCTCATCAAGCTCTCTGTCTCTCTCTTTCTCT
>NC_026159.1:3023169-3023773 GCF_000512975.1 Sesamum indicum | reverse complement strand
CTCTCTCTCTCTCTCTCTCTCTTTCTCTCTCATCAAGCTCTCTCTCTCTCTCTCTCTCTGTCTCTCTCTCTCTCTCTCGCTCGCTCTCTCTCTCTCAATAACCTCTCTCTCTCTCTCTCCCTCGCTCTCTCTCTTTCTCTCTCATCAAGCTCTCTCTCTCTCTCTCTCTCTCTCTCTCTTCAAGTTGTTTCTCTCTCTCTCTCTCTGTCTCGCATCAAGCTTTCTCTCTCTCTCTCTCTTCAATCTCTCTCTCTCTCTCTCTCTCTCCCTCTCTCTCTCATCAACCTCTCTGTCTCTCTCTCTGTCACATCAAGCTCTCTGTCTCTCTCTCTGTCACATCAAGCTCTCTCTCTCTCTCTCTCTCTCTCTCTCTCTCTCTCTCCCTTCCTCTTCTCGCGACACCAGACCGACCTCCTGCTCTTTCGAGCGCTCCAATCGTGAAGTGTCTCTCCAGCACAATACGAGATCTCCTCAAGGCGACACTAAGCTGCTCCTCCACAAAACATAGTGTCACTGATGCACTCAATCAACACTAAAAGAGCAACGAATGTATCTATCCTCAATTATAAAAGAGCAACAAATGTAAAAATCATTTGTTGACGCT
>NC_026159.1:3019895-3020537 GCF_000512975.1 Sesamum indicum | reverse complement strand
CTCTCTCTCTCTCTCTCTCTCTCTCTCTCTCTCTCTCTCTCTCTCTCTCTTCAAGCTGTCTCTCTCTCCCTATGATTTGAAGAAAGGAGAAAGATTTTTTTTAAAAAAAAAAAATATTGGGTAGTTCGGGCAGGGCTCTCCTATCCGAAACCCAACCCAACTTTTAGAAGTCGGAATGTGCAAAAAAAATTATTTGAACATGATCGAATTGAATCGGGATCCAAACTACTCGATCTATGTAATAACCCAAGTTACTTATTCTTTGTGGATGATTGGCAACCTCGGAATCTGAAGGGGACACCCATAAAGCAGCCCATGACGATAGTCTCATGATGGGCTTCGTCTGGCCTGTTGTTATGTCATTTGGTTGGAGTTGAAATGGAAGGAACTATTGGGTCTAAATATTAAAACTTTTGTATTCATTAGGTTAGGATAATTAGTTACAGGTCCACCAGCCCACGACCAATTCTATCATGTATTAATTCCATTCTCAAAATAAGCATGCCTAAATTTTTATAATAAAGTTTATAAACTCATTCCAATTTATTTTTAAGATCTGAAGTTTTATTTAGTAATAACAGATCAAAAGCTTATTCTAAAAACAGCACATCATTTTATAATGATATTTTATATCAGGTCAGG
>NC_026159.1:2964702-3019857 GCF_000512975.1 Sesamum indicum | reverse complement strand
AAAAAAAAAAAAGAGAAAGAAAGGGACATGTGAAAACCGGGTTAATTGAATATCTTCTTCTAGGGTTCAACAGATTCTCGTACATTGTTCGGTTTAATGACTCTGCAATATTAAAGACAGGTTTAGGTAGAGTGGACATTAAGTTGGGAATAATCATGTATCCAACTTGTAATAAACTAATCACCAGAGAACACAGTTTACTTTTGTTACACCTCACTGCTTTAATAATAATAAAACAAGAAAAAAAAAAAAAGACCATTGACCCTTAATTTAAGAGTTAATTACATTTATGGACCTCTAAAAATATGAAATTATATTTTTTTTTGCAAAAAATTCAAAATTATATTTACACCCCCTAAAAAATTCATCGTTTACAACTTACCCTCTTCTGCCAGGGTTTAGACCAAAAATACTAATGTTAGTGATAAGAATAAACAAAATTTTCAATTTTACTCCTCATTCAAACTGTAACATTTTTATACCTATAAAAAAATAAATATAATTTATATAAAGTCACAAATGTGTGACTATAATAAGTTATTGCTCCCAAATTATAATTATTGGCTAGAAACATTACAAGAGAATGTTAAATGAGCGATAAAATTGAAAATATATGTAATTTTTTCTATTAACAACAACATTTTCTATCCAAATTCTAATGAAAAGGAGTCAGATGTAAAATGAGAATTTTCAGAAGGGGTGTAATTATGATTTTAGAACTTTTTTCGAGAAAAGTATAATTTCATATATTTATAGAGGTGCAAGTTTAATCAACCCTTTATTTAATTAGGGAATCATGGCAGCCTGTAGCCTTTTTCCAGCTTTCCACGCAGTTGTATACATAAACACAATTTTACTTGTAATACTCAGAGACAGTTATGGAAGGAAATTATTCATCAGAGTTGCAAAACCTGCAGCCTCCAAACAAGGGCAATCTCATTACAATCCTCAGCATTGATGGTGGAGGTGTAAGAGGAATCATCCCTGCAGTCTTACTTGCTTACCTTGAATCCCAACTTCAGGTACAATATTCAAAATGAGGATATTTATGTATGCAAAAATCCACTAGTTGTATTTCAGGCATAGTTCTTGATAAGCTCCTTGTCTATATGTACACATGTAAGTTGTAAGAGTTCTTGTAAAGTAGTAACTTGGTGTGTTTGGTGGCATATATATGTAGGAATTGGATGGTGAAGATGTAAGAATTGCGGATTATTTCGATGTAATAGCAGGAACAAGCACAGGTGGTCTTGTGACGACGATGTTAACGGCTCCTGATACGAACAATCGCCCTCTTTATGCTGCAAAGGACATCGTTCCTTTTTATTTGGAGCATTCGCCTAAAATTTTTCCTCAGCCAAGGTAAGTACTAATTGACCAAGTTTATCGATCTGGTATTGACAACGTTACACGTATATGAATTTTCGGGCTAATTTTTGACAATTCGATGTTGTATTTGAATAACTGCAGAGGGCCGTTTGCAGGGTTGATAAGTATGATGAGGGGCTTTCATGGGCCAAAATATGATGGGAAGTATCTTCATAGTCTGACGAGGGAGATGTTGGGCAATACGAGGTTGCATCAGACCTTAACCAATGTTGTTCTTACAACCTTTGATATCAAGAAACTTCAACCTGCCATCTTCAGTTCCTATACGGTGCTCTCTCTCTCTCTCTCTCTCTCTCCATACCCAAGCATCAGGAACCAGCAAAGCTGTCCCATAACCAATAGAAATACAAGGATAATTAACATGTTCTAGGGTATTAACAATTCAGGCACCAGAGGACTCTACAATGGATGCCTTACTATCAGACATATGCATCAGCACCTCAGCTGCACCGACTTTCCTTCCTCCCCATTACTTTGAGAACCAAGGTGCAAAATTCAACCTCATAGATGGTGGCATTGTAGCTAACAACCCGGTAATGTCTCAAGACATGATGACCATAAGCATTTCTTTCTAGTTCAATGTAACTATGTACAATTCTCTTACATGGTACAAATGCCAAATCCTAATTTCAGACATTGGTTGCCATTTCGGAGGTGACAAGAGAGGTGTCCAATGAGAATCCTGATTTATTTCCAATAAAGCCAATGGATTTTGGTCGTTTTCTTGTCATATCGTTAGGGACGGGAGCCAGGAAGAATGAAGAGACGTATGACGCTAGACGTGCTGCACATTGGGGGGTCGTCCGATGGTTGTACGTAAATCCAAGCCCATTGCTGAAAGCATATAACCAAGCAAATGCAGACATGGTTGATTTTCACAATGCTGTGGTTTTTCAGGCACTTCATTCGCAACACAATTATCTCCGCATTCAAGTAAGGTTCCTTCTTTCTTACGATGAAAATTACATCATGTTCAGATGTAAGAATTTCTTAAAGTATATGATCAATTAATATTACATCATTATCCCTTTCAAGTACTATACACTGAATCTTGAATTGGATTAAGGAAGATGTTTCCCCTTATTTTGAATTGTGCTAAGGACGTGTTTGGTTTTCAAAAACATAGGATGAGACCTTGACGGGGGACCTAAGCTCAATGGACATAGCAACAAAGGAGAACTTGGAAAATCTGGTAAAAGTTGGCGAAGAGCTCTTGAAAAAACCAGTTGCAAGGATGAATTGCCAAACAGGAGCCTATGAACCTATTGAGAATGGTGGAACCAATATGGATGCACTGAAAGAGTGAGTTGAATTCCCTTTTTTTTCCCCCTTTCTCTAAAATCAAAGTTAATTATGTAGAATTATTACATATTACAAATTGCTGACATGAGTCATGTATTTTTTTCCTTGCATTTTCAGGTTCGCAAAGTTACTTTCTGAAGAAAGAAAAGTGCGGCTGTCCAACTTAAATTCTGCTCCATGAATATTCTCTATGATTCTGGGCCGAATTTTTTATTGCAATTTATATCGCATGTGTTATTTTATTTCATACATACACGTAATGTGTACAAAGATTATGTCATTAATATTATCAAAAGAAAAATTATATATATGCTTCGTTGCACAATTACAAGCCAAGAGAAATTGATAATAGTTTACTACAAATAACTCAATTATTATTCAGTAAAGTACATTTGCAAGGTTTTCTTCGCATACTAATCTCTTTCATAGTATTATTTTACTAAAGAGATTGAGTCGTTGTCAAGATATAATACATGAACGGGATTTGAAAAGATCACTTTTGTGCTAATTTACTAATTACACTTCTCTCTCTCTCTCTCAAGTCTTAATCAACCTTTGAGGTGATACATTTCATCAAATCCATCAGTAAAGATCAACTCATTTCATAATTATAGAATTAGTAACCACTTATATAATAAAATTTGATATAGGCAAACCATTTGTCTTAATTACAAATGAGAAGATTAAGTGTCTTATAAATATTAAAATTGGGAAATGTATTTTCATGACAAAATCTTGAGACTTATACAAATTTCATAACAGAGACAAAAGTTTAATCAAAAGATAATTCAAAATGAAAGTCAAATCCTTCGTATAAAAAACAACAAGGGATTAAGACAGTACATTACAAAAAAATGATTTTAAAAATAAATAATACATAATTTATTAAATATATTTAAATATTAAGAAGGGGGCAAATGAACATTTGTACACTTCAAATAATTCCAGAAATTGCAAAAAAAAAAAAAAAATACAAAAAAGGAAGCAATTCCACACAACAGGTGTGTGTGTGTGTGTGTGTGAAACACTCTTAGATTGTCCTAGTTTCTGTTTGACTTTAAACTCCTTCTCGCACTTGCACGTTCAATCGCGATCATTTTGCCCGGCCGTTTCTATCCTTGACTTAGTTTTATGTGCCTGGCTTTAGTTACCGTTTCGGCGAGCGCACGCAGGCTATTCAACGCCTGGAAAGGATATATGTGGTCCGCGCTGGTCGATTCTCACGTTGTTGACTTTGAGTTGTTGCAATTCTTTTCTAGATTCGAGTTTCCTGATTTTATTTTCTCCAAACTCGGCGACCTTTGCTGGTTTTGTAGTTTAACGTGCTTCTTTCTTTTTCAGCATTCTGATTCTCGCTCCCTTATCTCGGTCGGCTATCACTTGCAGGTAATGACTTATTCGATTTAGGATATAGAATCTGATTTTGAATTGGAGTAGTCACGTTTGCGGGAAAAAAAAAGAAAAAGTGCGAGAAAACTTGTCGAAGCTTTTGTGATATCAGCCTCATGTTTTGCACACACTATGGAATTTCTGATAATGCTGATTGTTTATTATGGAAATATATGTAGCTTGAAGAATTTAAAGAACAGAATTCCTACTTTAACAAGTTGGTGGTTGAACTGTCGGAATTCTTTAACTCATAAATACAGTAACCGAGAAACAACTTCTCTTAACTGCCTCATAAAAGAGTTTATCATTTATGATTAAGGGAATGGTAATGGAACATTCAATTACAGTGCATTCGTAGGCTATATCTTGGCTATTTATAGTTAACCTGCGCAAAGACATGTATTATGTATGACTTGAATATATAAGAATCATGAAAATTATTAGCATTTAGAACCACTTAATGTCTAAGGTTGCTCAATATCATCCTTTCCAAAGTTGCACATGAGTGAAAAATTTAAGCATGTCAGGAATGGATGACCTGTCTTTTTATATTTCAGAGAGCTTTTAGTCTTCTGTTTCTTATGTGCTTTAGGGATTCTCGCGATGCACCGAGTAGCAAATGCAGGAAATGCATCTAACGCAGCTCGCACTAGCAAGGAGAAGAGGTTGACATATGTTTTAAACGATGCAGACAATACAAAGGTGACTTTGTTTTTCCCCCCAAATGTGATTCTTTGTTAATTCATAAGTGATTCTTTATCTCAATGCTCCAGTGCTACAATGGTCTAACACCTTCTATCTTAAACTGAATAATTTACCCTCACTCGTCCAGCCACGTGCATGCCAGAGTAGGGGAAAACATACCTTCTTTCCATAACTGAGAAGTTCATGTAAAGGGATTGACATAGCTCGCGCAAGACACATCTTGAAGTTGCAGTTATTATTGGAAAAATACAGTAGCTGGATTGACATTATTTTTTTGTCATTTGCAGCATTGTGCTGGCATAAATTGCGTGGCTGTATTGAAGTCATCTGGACCAGAGGGATGCGATTACCTCTTCACTGGTAGTCGTGATAGCACATTAAAGAGATGGTCATTAGCTGATGATGGTGCAACCTGCTCAACAACATTTGAGTCTCATGTTGATTGGGTATAAGCCGATTATCATTGATGAGATTTACTTATATAGTCTTTTTTTTTTTTTAAATTTTATATTGAAGGCTTATTTGCCTGTTGAGTGACCAATCAAGACATTTTCATCATTTATGCCGTTCCATCGTTATTGTAATTCTGTAACCAGAAGGTATTTAACTTAGTTTCTGAACTAATTACAGATAAGCAAGAAGATATAGGAGTTATGGCTTTTGTAATATTCCATTATTGCCTGACTGTATGGAGGGTGTTTTGTAGCTTCTGAAACTTAATAGTACCTAAGAGCACTTGATTACCTGACCATATCCTAGAAAGAATAACAATACCAAGATAAGGAAGTTTGCTTCTACAAGAAGCTACTGCAGGATATCGTTCCAATGAGCACACAATGCTTTCTATATTAGGAATATATGTTTTGTTGAGAATTGGAACTATCATGTTCGTAAATCTGTATTTTTTATGTATAGCACTTCTTGATGTTTATGTTGGAAATTGTTGGCTGGTCAGGTCAATGATGTCATACTAACAGGTGGTAAGGTGTTGGTATCTTGCTCCTCAGATGCCACTGTTAAGGTTTGAACACTTTGCCTTTATGCCTTAATATATGATAACGACGCTTATGAATTAAAATTTTTCTTCTATTTTTGTTGATAATATTAGGTGTGGAATAGTTTGTCTGATGGAACAAGTGCTAGGACATTCCGTCAGCACTCTGACTTTGTCACTTGCCTTGCTGCAGCAGAGAAAAAAGTAACCTTTCTTGCAGACTCTTTTATAACTGTACTAAGGTCCTGCATTGATATTATATCTAGTTGGCAAGTACACGGAGGCATGATCTATTTTTTAATATGTTGGTTGTAATCCTTTTACTTTAATGTGTAGAGCAATCTTGTTGCCTCTGGTGGCCTTGGTGGGGAGGTTTTCATTTGGGATATTGAAGCCACACTTGCTCCCCTCTCCAAATTGAATGACGTAGATGAAGATTATAGTTCTACAACTGCCAATGGTATGGGTTCCTCAATGACGCATACAAGTCTTCAGCCTACCAGCTCAAGCAATAACATTTCAAAGCCTGCTACTCAATGTCAAGGATATGTTCCCCTTGCCGCAAAAGGCCATAAAGAGTCAGTTTATGCATTAGCCACCGATGATTGCGGAACACTGCTTGTTTCTGGTGGAACTGAGAAGGTAGGCCGTGTTGTTGGGCTCATTTCTTGAAGAATTTTCGGTTTATCTGATGCATATGGATCTCTAAGCTCTTTCTTAATGCTTTTTTCCCTTTCCATGTCCTTTTTAATGTTTAGCTAATGGGAAAATTTGGAAATTCTCTAACATGCACAGATGATTTTGTCATAGGTCGTGCGTGTTTGGGACCCAAGGACTGGTTCTAAAACCATGAAGCTTAGAGGGCACACAGATAACGTTAGGGCGCTACTATTGGATTCCTCTGGCAGGTTGGTCGGATGTACTTCCGTTAATCTTATGTTTCCAAGGGTCCTATTGTTGTTGGAGTAGGCATATTTATCTCCAAATATTTGCATAGGCAGAAGTTAAATGCTCATCTGAAACATATTAGTTCGTTGTCTTAGGTTAAGCCAATATTGTTTGTAACATATGCAGTTCTTGTTTCGCTTGGAAGCACCTATCTTGCATTCCAAACTAATGTAACAATAATTCTGCCAGGTATTATGAGAAAACAAATGAAATTGCTTGGATGATCCTAATGCCAATTCCCAAGGATCTTCTGCATTCCAGCGGATTTTTTTGTAGTTGTGTAAATCTTAATGATAATTTTTTGTCCTGATGATTTGCAGATATTGCTTATCTGGGTCCTCTGATTCGATGATCAGGTATGCATGCTATTTATAATTTCAATGACCAAGCAAAACATTAGTGATGAGTCAAAGTATCACCGACTTGTGTTATTCCTGGCCCCTTGCTTCCTTCTAGTCGTTTGCAGTGATTATGCTCTACAAATTTCTTTGTCTTCTCCGTATACTGTGAGACATTTGTTTTAGGGTCTTTGTATGCTGTCCAATGGTTCCTTATGAATTTACTGTTGTAAAAGCATGGAGTTCTGTGTTACCGTTTCCTTAGCTTTTTCATGTACATGTTATAACATGACAATTGTGCAATTTCACTGATTTGTTTAATTGTATTCATTATGGTTTTTATATTTTCTGATGAAAAACTTCATAGGTTATGGGATCTTGGCCAGCAGCGATGCGTGCATTCCTATGCTGTGCACACAGACTCTGTGTGGGCACTTGCTAGCACTCCAACATTTAGTCACGTTTATAGTGGTGGAAGGGATCTTTCTGTGAGTGAAGCTCCCGACAACCCACACATACAAATTAAAAAGAAAATGCTCTTGACCACCTTCTTGAAACTAATTTTATTAGTACTTTTAGTTGTATCTGACAGACTTGGCAACGAGGGAAAGCGTATTGCTTTGTAATGAAGATCATCCTATATTGCAATTGGCACTGCATGACGATGGTATATGGGTTGCCACAACAGATTCTTCTCTACATAGATGGCCAGCTGAAGCACATAATCCAGTGAAAGTTCTTCAAAGAGGTGGTTCATTTCTAGCTGGCAACTTGTCATTTTCGAGAGCAAGGGCTTCACTTGAGGGTTCCACACCTGTGAGTTAATATTCCATTTTCTGTGCTCTGATACACAGTTTCAACTTTTTGTTTCCAACATTGAAGAAATCCTTGAGTTGAATAATTTTCCTCTAAAAAAGATTTGATCTCTTTTCTGATTGAGTAAAGCTGGACGCAAGGGAGTTGCTTGATGTATATTCATTCTTCATTCTCAGACTGCAGTATACCTAAGTAGGATAGTTCTGCAATAGGAGGAGCAGAAAGCAAGACATGGCTTGAAACACAATCTCATACCACAATATTTGGATTGAATTTTATCCTGTTAACATTTTTATTTTTCCGTCAATTTGCAGAAGAGTAGTTATTGATGTACCTTTAGTTTCCATGAATTACCAAAATCTGGCAATAACAGTTATGCAATAGTATAATTCCTATATGTTTTTCTTGTTATGAAGTGTTATTGTGTCCTTTGATTTTTTATCTCAGTCTTGTTTAGAAGTTATAGAATAAGCTTGTTACAGTTCAACCTGGATTGATATTTCATCCTTCCACCCTCTGCTAGAGGAATAATTTGCCCAAGTAAGCAACTCACAATGAAATGTTTGTTTAGGTTCCTGTTTATAGGGAACCATCATGTAGCATTCTTGGAACTTCAGCTATAGTGCAGCATGAGATTCTAAAAAATAGAAGGCATATCTTGACTAAGGTAAGTTGATGTATTTTCTTTTGTCAGCCCATCTGTAACTTATATTCTTTGTAGTGATTGTTTGTCCTTGTAGATTTATTGTTTTAAACTGATAGATGAATCCTACCTTTTCTAGGATACTGTTGGTGCAGTGAAGTTGTGGGAAATTACAAGAGGTGTTGTTATCGAAAACTTCGGAATGGTTAGTGCATGATTTGAACTTAATTATTTTTCTGGGTTGCAGTTTGTCTCTGGGAGGACCAAATTCTGCAGTCTGTCTATATGGTTCGGCTTTCTCTATAGTTCCTGTTCTTTTTATGCTTACTAACGCTCATTTACTTTGTGTCGTTAGATTTCATTTGAGAAGAAGAAAGAAGAATTGTTTGAAATGGTATGTATCTCTAGCTTCTGTTTTCTATTTCTTCTGTTTCCTCTGCATCTTTTGACGTAATTATGCTTATTCAGGTGAGTGTTCCTGCGTGGTTCACGGTAGATACAAGGTTCGGGAGTTTGTCAGTACACTTAGATACCCCGCAATGCTTTTCTGCTGAGATGTACTCCACTGATCTCAGTATTGCTGGAAAGACTGAGGATGACAAGGTAGTTACTAAGAAAATTATCTTCATTTTATTCTGTCTGTGCAAACTCTGCCCTCGACTGAATTGCACGTTTCCAAACATTTAGGCTAGAGTTCGTAGCATGATTTATATATTTGGCGATGCCATAGATTTACTTATTCCGTAATGCAACTGATGTTTGTGGCCTATTCTTCCAGATTGAGTGTATTTTTCATTATAAATATGTAGGTTAATTTGGCAAGAGAAACCCTCAAAGGGTTGTTGACGCATTGGTTAAATAAAAGAAGGCAGCTATTTGGATCTCAAACTTCTACAAATGGAGAAATTCCATCTGGAAAGGATAAGTCTACGAGGACATTATCCTTATCTAAATTTGACGGGGATGCTTCTTCTGATAATGATGCTACTGTATATCCACCATTTGAATTTTCTGCAGTTGCTCCTCCTTCTATTGTTACCGAAGGCTCTCAAGGAGGCCCTTGGAGAAAGAAAATTACCAACCTGGTTGGAACTGAAGATGAGAGAGATTTCCCATGCTGGGTTCTTGATTGTGTGTTGAGTAATCGCCTGCCTCCAAGGGAAAATACCAAGTAATTTCCTAGATATGTCCCTTTCTCATTGAAATTTGTTACATGTTATATATTTTATCTACCGCATGCTAGTTAGAAAATGATGGACTTCCGGGTATCTTCTGGATTTTGGTCATAACTTCCGCCTGACTGTTGTGTTGTTCATCTAATTCATATCCCTAAGACCCAAAACTTTTTTACATGCATGATCCTATTTACTTTAAATTTGATGAGTTGATTACTTTCTTTTGGTTTCTGTGTGTTTGTACTGATTCTCATTGTTCACTGTGCTGGTCTATATATCTAATTGTCTCTTTAGAATTTCTCTTTCATTGAAATTCAATTGCATTTTTCTTCTCTCATTTGGTTCAATTATGATAATCAATCAAATAGTTGTATCCTGCGGTTAAGTGTTCCTGTTAATTTTTTACTGTAGTTTCTTGGAGTAGAGTTTCTGCTGAAGCAGTTAAACTGGTGATCTCTCCCTGATGCTCTAAAACTAAGATTTGCAAAGCCATTCTTGATGATCATATTTGGACTAGTTGTACGAGGATAAATAGTCCATCCATCTTGTCAACACAAAAAACTATATAGTGCTTACACCCTTAGTGAAAAATGGAATTGTTAATAAGGCGATGCTTACCATGCTCATCCATTTTTGCTTTATGCATCTGGTTTTGTCTTGTTTCAACTCTTATTAAGTCCGAAACAACACGCAAGTGAATTGAACTGAGTTTAATCTAATTAACCCCTCTAAGCTCTCTTTAATTGATTTAATTCATAATTTCTTCCCCGTATCTTCAATTCTGTTTGCAGTTTATCATTCTCCAGCCCTTTCTCTCCCCCCATTTTTTGCATTTCTATATGATGGTGAACAAACCATCCCTTTTTCTTCACTTAGAGAAGCCACTGAATTTATATTCTTGTTATTGTCTTCTTGATGTTACTTTCGTGATGTGTCAATTACATGTAAATTTTGTTTATTGCAGATGTAGCTTCTATTTGCACCCATGTGAAGGTTCTACTCTGCAGACCCTTACACAAGGAAAACTTAGCGCTCCTCGCATTTTGAGAATACATAAAGTGAGAATTCCCTCTGGGTAGCATAAGGCTGATTTGTAAAATTAGCATCAACACTTCCGAAGCTGTTAGTAGGCCACCCTTAAAACTTTCAGATAAAAAATAAAACACACATCGGGTTTTAGGCCATGATACTGGTTTGGTCGAGTATCTCATTAGTGGCAATCAAATCTCAAGGTTGCTAGCAACTGGAATTGCCGACTTCAATTGTTTTGACATTAGTGGTAGTTTGCATCTGATTTTGTACCTGGCAATTATGGTTAGGAACTAAACTCAATTGCTAGCAAATTTGATTTTAAATGGTTACAAGAAACAGCGTTGATACTCCTTTTCTTGATAATCAGTAGTTTTGAGATCCCTATCCATGGCATCATCCAGGTTGCCAAAACCAATTAAAACTATGTTCTAGATCACTAAAATAGTGGGTTTAAGTTTGAGTAACTTCCTCAGTTGACAAACAAGAGCAATAGAAGGAATGTTAATAGGGCCTGCCAACACTACTTGATCTGATATTCATCTACATAGTCTTTTAAAAGGACATCATCTCAACTACCAAAAAACAGCAAGCAATGCATTATTTTGAGGTTGCTTCAATTTGTTTTTATAGGTTGTCAACTATGTCATAGAAAAGATGCTTCTAGATAAGTCAATGGATAGCTTGAATGCGGATGGAAATTTCGCGAAGGGGATGCCTCCAGTTGTTGGAGATGGTTCTTCTCATTTTGGGCTGAAACCGTGGCAAAAGCTCAAGCCTTCTATAGAGATCATGTGCAATAATAAGGCAAGTTTGTCTGTAATAGGTCTACTTGTACAAATAGCGAGAAATTGACGCTGTTTCAATTTATTTTCATGCCCGTTTGGTGTAAATTATTCCTAAAAATGAAAACAAAACAAAGCTTGGGATATGTTTCGATGAAATGTTTTTGCAATTGGAAGACTGTTCTAGCTGAATGTTGTTCTTTGGTGTACTTTAAATGCCCAAGGACTTCCTGGAAATGTGAAAGAGTTTCAGAACTTGAGCCACAATTTTTTATTTTGATTCAAGATAAATATTTCTCCTTTTGCCATTGACTATTGGTGAAATATCAAGTTTAGTGAAGCTGCTGAACTGGTGGTGTTCCCTAACGTTTACAAATTCTCACAAGTTGATAAAACTATGGCTTCTGAAATAATGAGATTATGTTCCCCGTAATTGCTTTACTTAATCATATCCCTTCTCAGTCTGTTTCTTATTTAGTTCATGAGTAGTCTTAACGATCACGTTTTATATGTTGTACAACAAAAACCATTTAAACTGTGTTTCCCCTTCATATGAAGTCTGATAATACTTCTATTGTGGTTCCCCAGGTATTAACTCCAGACATGAACTTAGCCACTGTCCAGGCGTACATATGGAAGAAACCTGAAGACCTTATCCTTAACTACAGAGTGGTGCAAAGCAGGTGATAGAAGACATTTTGAAGGTGGTACTGGCATACTGCATCCTTAGGGGTGTACTGGTTACTATATATTTATGTTACATGATTCTAGTTTTAATTTTTGGTGCGCTGGTGTCGTTCAGTTGAAGTATGCAATTTCAGAGTAGACCTCAGAGTGGTGTTGATCTGCCAAAAGTTTTGTTGTTTTGAGTTACTGATACCTTCAGTTTGAGCACAAGGATGACTAACAAGTTTATGCTGATAGAAGATAACACTGCAAGATTTAAAATACTAAATTACTGTTCAGCAGCATAGTACAGATTTAGCTAATAGACTTATTAAAAGAAGGAAGATGAAAAGTGAAGTTGCTTTTCACATCCAATCTTAATATTTAACTCCAATGGTTCAACTTTGTATTTAGCAGAAACTTGATAAGTCTTCAATTGTACATAGTAGCAGCACATCATGATTTGCTGGGTTACGTCCGGCTTCAGCTTGAGTTTGAGATAGAGCAATAAGGTATATATACTTTTGTGCTTCAGTTAGGCCGAACATTTAAACATTGATGTGCAACACATTTTTCAAACTGTAAAGTTGGGCAAGAGGGTTTTTATTTTTTCTCTTTCCAAATGTTGCTGCACATTGGTCCACCTAGTAGAATTAATTAGTTTTCTTGCATTTTGATTGATTCATACATTCTGGAGTTTGTGATGGCTGTTCAATTATTTCTTGTGGGGTCATGAGCTAAGTTCAGGATTTCAAGTCCATCATCTGTGCTTTTTATTGCTTCTACATCTTCAATATTTGGAGATAATGACAAGCTTCCAGGAGAACACGTACATTTTGTTTAACATTGACGTCCTAGCCCTCGTACTTTTACAAGTTTCCATTCATTTCAATCTAAAAGTTGATGCTGTTTGCTGTAATTGTGCACATCTTTTTATTTGAGCACTAAAAAAAACTGCTTGTTCACCGCTTCTGTTGCTCATGTGCAGGGTTGATGTGGTCTTCGGTGGTGAAGCGACTCATCTCATGCAAGTACACGGGGCGATTGCTGTGAATATACACCATCTACCCTGTTTGTGGAATGCAAGAAAACCGAGCACTTACTTTGTACATAGCAACATCCGATGTATGTTGGGAACACTTGTGGGATGTCTCCAGTTGGATGAATTAATTATAAATTGAACTCGGGTTGCTTCCTTGATTTAGAAAGTCTACTAGAAAATGGACGTGACCAGCAACCAGCTGCAGTCGTATTTGTTGGCAAGATGCGATTGAGGGTATCTTGAATTAGGTGGCGGAGTTGCTGAGCGTATGTGTTTAGAAACACTGTTGTGGTGAGGAACAATTCTTTATTTCTTCAAAGAAATAACAGGGCTCCAGCGATCAAATCAATTTTTTTGGAACTTTGTTTAATATGTGGATTTTCCAATTTCTTAAGTTATCATCTCGGTTCATCAACTGAAGCCTGCTGTTGGAACAATGTCTCGAATCGGCACCCGTCGTAGTTATTGCGGTAGGACCAGACGCACCAACTGGATATCGAATTTTCTGTGGAGACTATGGTACGTCAATATAGGCTCCATACTATAAACTTATTTTATGTTCCTCCAAGGTTTTGAAATGGGAGGTTATATACGTTCCAACTACTGTTTCGCTCTTCTATATATTCTGCTTTGTTAAAGTGAGATTTGAAATTCATTACGTTTGATTTCATATTTTCGCATTTAGAGACAAGATAAACAAACTCAATATTTGTTTTTACGTTACATTTTATTTGTGTATTTTTTTTGTTTTTCAAATTTTTATATATAATATAAAAGAGACATGATTTGACAATAAATAGTAATATTTATCTCTTAAAAATACAATATTAACATACAATATTAACATACAATATTTACATATATACATAAATAAAAGTATATATAAAAAAAAGATATAATTCAACATGAACAATAATTTTTATCATTCAAATCCCAACATCAAATTTATATCATTTATTTTGGAATGTTTTAAATTACCTCAAAATACAAAATTCAAATATACCATTTATTTTCAATACACACTTATTTATCTCTATTTTTCTCTCTCTATTTCCAAAACGCAAAACAAAACATTCAAGACACAAATCCAAATATTATGATTGTCTTTTAAGTTCATGTTTGGCCTAGTGAATTCTGAGCTGAGTTCGCATCGCACGTTATCATTTGCCAACCAAAAGGTAATGAATCAAATCCTCTAAATATTAACAAATAGACGCCAACGGACAAAACATAATGTTGCAGAGGATGAGAACTATGTTGCATCTACTTCTTTGAAAGTTCCATATACAAAACATGTTTATGCTTAATGGACAGGTCTTAAAAGTCTGGAGGAGAACAAGGAATAATTACTTTTGCAGTCTTATTCAGCAGAGCCTTAAAAGAATAATAAACACGGTATTCTCCCCCCACGGACAGGTATCATTTTCTGTGTTCACAACCCTGGGGGTATCCCTATTCATCTAATAGGCATAAATACAGAAAAGTGAAGTCTGTAATAAAATAAATAACCAGACCAATTAAATAATTAGGACTGGACCATACATGTACAAACACTGTGACCTACGCAAATATCTGCTGAATCACAGTTTCAGCATTTCCATTATACTGGGCAAGGAGATGGATGGCATCTGCTCTGGGTAGAGCAAGAAATTCCTGAAAGACAAATAAGACAGGCCAAGATGCATCATTGTCGGGAACAGCAAGCATAGGACAGAACAACATGATCCCTGTATGACAAACTAGGGTTCTATTCGACAAGATTTATTTTTTTTCTTAAAGTAAGAACTCACCATAACTTTGAGTATCGAATTTTCATCACATCCAATATCAGTGGACGAGATTTGATTAGGACTGCTGCCATCTTCTTGCATCCTCATATTGCTGGAGCATATCGTAACTTGTGAAGATCCCTGAGTGCAAGAATCAACAGTGGACTTGGAAGCAGCATCTCCTAGCAAATGACTACCAAGCTCTTTCAGGGAATTGATCCACAAAAGACCTTCAAACTGGTCTTTACACATTTGAAGCTTGAACCATTCACTATGACTGTGGAGGGTGGCCCTAATAATTTTCATAAGCTGGGGTTCTTCAATGCCTAACCTCCTACCAACAGCAACCTTCACACAAGACAATCATGAGAATCTCTCCAATTACCCAAAAAAACAAAAGGAGAGAGAAGCAACATATATAACAGCTTTTGACATTTATTTCCACACCAACATCTCAGAAAATATTTATTGCATTGTGGTTAGTCTACCATGTCAGATGTTACTGAGGCCACAAAAAATTTTAGTTGTAACAAAATGCTTCTAGCCAGAGAGTTATGGAGCATGCCCAACCTGGAGTGAAGTTGCAAGGGCGTCCAAGGATAAGTGTCTGCCAATTGGTTCTTCAGTTGATCTGAGCAAAGCCAACAATGTCTCTTTCAAGGGCTTAAGCAAAGCTGAATCTTTAGCTGCCAAAGGACCCAAATGAGATGAGGCAACCTTCAATGCACCAGAGTGATCACTAGCTTGGACAAGCTTAAAGAATTCAACCTGCAGCCAGTACAAAAATCAACTGACCTCTTCTTTCTTTTATAGATAAGGGAAAAGCTATAATGAATTCTAAACAGGATAATTGCAAAAAGACATGAACCTGCTTCAGTTGGAAGAGCAATATTGGGTTTTCAGTGAAAAAATCTGGATCCAGAGCATTTATTTCTTCAACTACCTCACTGGCCATTCCCTTGCTTGCTAATTCCTTCATGCCCAGTACAATATCATACTTGTCCACTCTATTGTTTGCATTGTGCATCATAGACGACTTCTTAAAATCCTGCAGGATACCAGCATTGATAAAAAACATTCACTGTAGAAGATTAATAATCAGCACCTAAATCCTGTAACTCTCTTATTATGTATGTGCATTCAAGTAGGTTAGTAGCACTAACATCATGTTTGCAGCTCCCTGTTAGAGCTTCAGAAACAATTTCTATATTCTCATTTCTCCCCCTCCACCGTTTGCGCTTGCCCCTCTCTCCAGGCCCAGGACTTCTGTTTCTTTGAATAACTTTCCTGTCTTCAGGTCGACGTGTTCTGCTGGTGCTACAGTCCTTGTTAAGATTAGTTGTATCACAGGGATAGCGCACCTCCATATCAGCATTTTGTGTGCTCACCAGATCCATTTTACTTTGAGAACCTTCCGTGTGAGCACTGCTTACTGACATATCACTGTCAGAACCAATCGAACAATTTTCAGACAAGGTACTGCCTGGATCCGACTGATCAACAATTGCCACTTCAGCTGTAACTTGGGATCCTGTTGCTGGTAAGTGCATAGATGAAATGAAGCAAATATTAGAAGCAGAGGAAATTACTGAATCCAAACTTCAACGGAAGCTGAAAAGAGCATACCTTCACTAGAATTTATAGAACCAGAGTCCACGATACCCCTATAAACGCAATACTCGTGAACAAGTTCATCAAGCACAGAAATATCTAATCTCATCCGGCACAATTCATTCTGTGACAACCAAGAAAAGAGAAGAATTGAAAACACCTAATTATAAAAAGGTTTCCACAACAAATATGGGTTTAATCAGTTCCAACACTGTGCCCAGCAAGAACTATGATTTGTCTCAAATAATTACAAAGGTGGAAATGCCAAATAAGAGTGCTCTTCTATCACAGTGCTCATAGATATTAAGACATTGCTCAGTAGAACTTGGAAAGATGTAAAATACCAATGAGCCCTTACTGACCCCAAACAACAACCATAAACAGACCTTCTTTATAAACCCAGGAGGGGTAAAAAGATTTACTTTGTAGTGAACCAATATGATCCTTTTAGCAAAACTTTCTTGCTTTCCCCCTTTGATTTTGGTTTTTCTTTTCTTCCGGGAAACGCCAACGCCATATGCAACAAGTCTAGAGGAGTGGTTGCAGTCTCTGACTTGACGCTACAGAAGAGGAAAGATGTGGTGTTCCACTAATATAAAAACTGATTGGCTTGCGCTGTTTCCCTCCCACATAGATTGATTCTCCTAATTTCTTAGGATTTCTTCATTCAATTTTCAATTTCCTTTCTCTTCTGTCTATTCTTTCCATGAATCTCCCACCCATTTGAGACTTATCCATTTACTGTCTATCTTTACTTCACATTTTGTTCCTTCTCATTTCCACCCTAACTCAAGATTGCAGACAGCATAAGCAAGCATTCAATCTAACAGGGCCTCGACTATTTCACTAATTTAGACATTAAAAATGCAGCAAGAAGGATTTCAACCCAAGTTTACGGGTGAAATTACATCGTCATGAGTTCCTCATCAAGAGTAATTGTTTCATAGTACAACACTTCTCTCACCACCATCATTTCATGTAAAAGACAAATTCTCATGTTAATTTTTATACACAGCTGCTCACCAGAAATGGCTTTCCATTAACTCAAGGATAGCTCAGTGGATAATATACACTTCTAAGAAGAATTGAGATTAGCCAACAACTATGTTGCAAAAAATCAACCTGAAATGCCTGGTGTAAATCACCCTTGGCAAACCTCAAGCTATCTACTGCACCCTGTCTAGTGAGCTCCACTGCATGAGCAAGGGCTTGTATGTCAACCTGTGTATAAAGCAAACATAAATAAGGCCATTGCTTATATGATAAAAACAAGTTGATAAATTCAAAAAAAAAACTCCAGAAATTATATCCTGTAAAGCTGCTGACTGCCTGAAGAACACAAAGAACTGCACTTTGATTAAGATAAAAGAATTAAATTTTTCAAAGATCTCACCTCGTCAAATGGAGGTGCCTCAAACAAACTTTCTTGCGGTGTTGCAGGAGGGTCACGCTCCTCAAGAAGCAACCTCTCAGTAAGATCAGTTATGGGCGAAGAAACTCCTTGACGAAGGCAAAATCCCTTGTGGATGCTGCATATTACATGCAAAATTGAAGACAGTACAAATAAGCAATTTTTATTAAATGTGTGCAACAACAAACTAATGCACTACTTGTCAAAAGTGTGCCCCTGTGCCTAAATCTTTTAATTTGAATCAAGTTAAAAAATAATGCCTAAGCAATACCACTAAATCATTATGAAAAAACAAAACATACCTTATTAAATATCTCAAAGTCATCGAAAAGATAGGATCATATGCATGTAAATGGGCACGTAAAACAGAAGATAGCAACCCTGCAATCTCAAACCTTCTTCTTTCGGACCACTGAAAAAAAATACAAAAACTGCATTAACATTTAACAATGATTATATTCCACGTCTGGTCACTATGATAAAATCAATATCATGAGTAACTGTCACTTGATGGAGTCTAACAGGTTTACACTCTTAAAGACAAACACCACTCCTCACAGTATTCAACTGTATGGCACCACCCAACATTGAAAAATGCCCATAACTGATTCCTTCTTTAAGAAAATATAGAGAGCAAGTATGTGTATCTTCCACACAAATAAATTAATGAGATGTGAGAAAACTCTCCAGTGTGATGTGGCCGACAAATCATTGTCACCAAGCATAGTCATGGCAGAATAGGAACACAAGCATACATCCAAATTCAGACCCTAAAATTTTTTAAGTAGATTTCATGCAATAAGAAACTTATTTTTTAAGGTGGATATCTTTTGCTTCCTAAAGTGGTTCTCAGGCAATAAAAAAATTTATTTTCTCCAATGAAGAATTAATTTTTGGGGAAAATCTTCTGCTTATTTATATTTCCTTCTCCACCATCTCCAATATGAATCGTTGATTGCCCATGGGAAACAGTGTTCATCCAGTTCCAGCTACCTCTGTAGTCTGTTCATACACAAAACCTTTAATGGAAATAAACAAGATAATGCAACCAAAAAGCACCAGTATATCCATTGTGGACTGCGTCTTAAGCACTAAGAAATTCACAAGTTCAGGCTCAGATATGCCTTAAAACGGCAAACTCATCATTCCTGGCTCTCAAAGAAATGTTTGTACAAACCTTCTTCATAAAACTTTTGGTCTAAGGAAACTCTAGTTATCAGCACATTAAACAGGAATGATGAATGCATACATAAATAACAGAGCACTATGCTACAAAACATTAAAATGAAATTGTATTTCCACTCACCTCATTTACCACTGGTGACGTCTGATCATCTTTGTCATAAATGAAGGCAAGAAGAACATGCTTAAATTCCTCATACGCTTCCTTAAATTAGAAACAAAAATATATTAGCGCCAACCGCAAGCAAAGTTCATGGTTATGGTAACTAATTTCTTAATTATGAGGAATATTCAGCCATGGAGACACACAAAGCAAAAATCAAAACTCAAAGTATTGAGCACGCAATTACTCAGAGAGATGGGCGGCTTGCGTGTAACTCTGTATGTAGTCTTCCACTTCCCTAGAGTGTTATAAATGATTAAGTTCATAAAACAGCGTATCCAGTAGCTAGATGATCGGTGACGTGGTACTGATTTCGTCAACAAAGATGCAAAACTAAAGACGACCGACCAACGACTCGACATCTCCGGCCGGGAAGAAAGAAAGATAGCGAAGGTTATCCGAGGTCCGAGCTTACGAGTCCCAAACACAAAGAGGAACATTAACAATCATAATAAAAACTACTAAACCGTACCGGATAGGCATCTAATGCACACGGCGCAAGAGATGTGCGGACACACTTGATGGCAGAATCCCGATCCTCGTTAGTTCCTCTCCTTAAAAGCTCGATGAATTTCTATTTATCAACCGTCCGAAAGAAAAAAAAACAAGGAAGAAGAAAACAAAATTAGCAAAACGCAAAATAAATCCAGAGAAAATCGAAAGAAGGAAATCCGTTGTGTGAGAAATTGCATGCCTGCTTCTGTAAACGAAAGAGAAGGCGATGATCTTCGAGTACAGCGGGAGCGTAGGTCCGGAGGAGGTCGGTGGCGGAGTCAATGTCGCCGGACTCGAGGAAGCGCCTGATCTGGCAAATCAGGAGGCGCCACCTGTATGAGGAGGAGGGGGGAGGAGAAGAGGGAGGCGAGGAGTGATCGATTAATCGCTCGGACTTGGCGAAGTCGATGACGAGGGCATCCAGTGCTTCCCAATTCACTGGGGAATCCATTGCATCTAGAATCTCGTAAGACTGGCTATTTTTTTGTAGATTTTCATCTTCACGAAGTATTGCTTTTTATCCTTTTTTAGGGGTGTGGGTTTATATATAGTGGTATTGATGAGAAAGTGTGGATTTTTATTTACTTTAATTTTTTTTCTTTTTAAGATGGATGGAATTGAAGTATTTATTGAGGGGGTAGGGATCCGGTGGATTACGGAGAAGGCGGCGAACGATGGTTGGAGGTTGTACGTGGTGCCACGTATGCTCCCGGTGTTAACCCTCATTGTACTCTTCTTTCATCCTTTTTTTTCTTGTGGGGCCCGGAGGTTGCATCGTCTTTGAGTTGAATATATGGATTTCTTTCTTCCGACACTTCTAAAACATAGATATATATATATATATATATGTGCATGTATCATTGAAACCATCCATCCATCCATCTCACCATCAATCATTCTGTTGTTCCAGTAGTTAGAATCCTTAAAAAACTACATTTCCAATTTGGGATTTTTTTCTCAAAATATGCAATGGAGTTATATGTATTTATAGGTTGATTGTTACATGATTAGATACTGATTGTTAATGCATGATTAACACAGTAGCAAAGGCATCATAACTTATACTTTGATTCTGATATGATCAGACATTAATGCTTTCAACACTTTAAACAATGCCAGTGTGTATGTTGCCCAACTATGATTTTGAGCTCAACACTTGCGCTTCCTATTCATTGTTACCCAATATACAACTACCCTCAAAATCGATTTTGGCCCTTCAATCACCGTAAAAATCACTTTGGGCAATCACCGTACTTACCTCAATTGTTAGACTTCACGTCTTTTCATTCTACGAGAATTACATCATACACGAGTTAAATGGAACAAAGTAGCATAAAGTGGCGAATGGTTTCCAGTTTATCATTTGATTCGCGTTTTGGACAACTGATCAATTTTGGAAAATGTAGTCCATATTTGTCATCGTAACAAATAAATATTTGAATTAGGGAAAAAAAAAAAAAAAGAATCCACTGAATAAGTAACATTGCAATAAGAATTTTTCATCTTCAGGAGATATCCTGTAATTTAGACGATGCTTGACAATGATATGCAGCGCCACATTTAACACTGGGTTAGTATTTCCGCCCCATCATTGGTTATTAATATGGTGTGCTCAAATTGAGCAGAGAGGCTACCATCCTCTGTGACAACGGTCCAATTGTCGTCCCACATTACTGGGTTAATGCTGCCGATTGTCAACATTGGCTCTGCACACATGCCAAAGTAAAAAGTATGTGATTGTTTCAGCTGCACATAAAGCTGAAGCCATTTTCTGATGAGATTATTGATCCTTGAAGGATATTTGGTGTTACAAGCAGTGATGAAAAAAATGCCATGTATGTTTCTTTCAAAAAATTAACAAGTGCTAAGCTCAGTCATATGGGACATTGAGTGGATAGAAATGAGCCTTGCCAAAGGAAGTACAAGCTGTGGGAGGAGACATTACCGATGGTGAAAGTTTGGTTCAGCACCATTCGTTCACGACCATTATTCCCTGAAGAAACCAAAAAATCATTTAGAAATGAAAATGTCATATGCCTCATGAACGAGGTCGATGGGTCCATGGAAGTAAATTAATGGTTTACAATGCAAACGGAACCTAATATGGAAATTTTAAACATTTCTCATTTTCACTTCAATTCCAGAGTGGATGCTGATATCAGTCTGGATCTGAATCATCTGATACAATATCAGCAGTACATATAAGTATAACCGGAAGTTCATCAGTAATTATGTAAGACAGCCATTTAGTACTGAATTGTCATTTGTATGTTACTGATCTAGGAAATTTTAGAAGTCACTTGTAAGCAACCAATGGTTAAAGAAAGCATATAGTCCTATTCCCATAATTGTTATTGCTTTTGAAAAAACTCGGACAGTTTTCTAGAAAGTCCATCCAATGAGAGTTATGTGAACATGTTGGTCCTGCCTGCCACTATAAGAGCTTTTGAAGGTCATGTACTTGCTATATATAATCCTACTGATAGGAATAGCAATAGTTACCAGAAGAATTGAAGCAATGCTTGGGTGAGTAATCTAACAACACAGACTACAGAACTACGGACAATATGAGTAAAAGCTAGCAGAATTACTATAATGAAGAACCACTGGATCACTGTGGAAGACTCGTCCAACCCCATGGCCAACGAACTGCTGGACAACTCCGTAATTGTGTTTATCTGCATGGTCACTTTAAGGAGAAATCAATGCAAAGCAGAAATTCTGAACAGAAGTTCTCCTATTCTCTGAACATAATAAATTAAAAAAGGTATGTTAGTAGGAATTTGATAGGTCTGCATTTCCATGTTTTAGATAGACATAGTTAGAGAACTGCTTTCACGTAACTTGTTACGTAAAGAAGCATCAAACTCTATGCATGTATTTGTTGGTGCATATGCAAACTCTAGAGCATATATACTATAATAGAGGTGAACAATAGAAAATACGTACTCGTATTACAAGATGGTGTCAAAGTAGCAAATGAAGTGCTAGGAGTAAAAACATCAGAAGAACATGAAAGAGATTTAACAGGGATCTTACTGTATGGTCTTGCCAATTTTGTTGAATTTAACTCCTGGTGCACATATTGATATTGCATTGTCCAAACATTCTTTGGTTACCTAAAGGCAAACACAATTAACCTTGTGAAGGAGAAAACAAAGATACTCTTCAAATGATAACAACCAGTAGAATGAGCATTTGAATTGTCAACTTAAAAAAAAAAAGTTGAATGATTCCATGAATGGAAAACTGAATTTGTTTTGTGATACTACTAGAGCGAATAAATTCACCATATCATTGGAACCAGACAAGACAAAGTTACAAGAAAACCTACCAGGAAACCATACCTTTACTAAGTTTTTTGCCTCCTCATCAACCTCTCCAACAAAATATGTTGCAGATGTATCACCGTGATAACCCTGTGTATCAGAAACAATGAAGTAAAATGGACCAAAACTGCAACTAGAGCTTGAAAAAATCTATTGATTAACCACTATACATCAGTGGTGCACAGGAAACAAACTCGGCATTTATTTATTTCTTCCAAGGGAAATGATAATTTAGTTTAAATCAGTGGCAACAGAACATATTGAAAACATCAGATCACCACAGGTTATATTCAATCTCTACTTCACTGGGAACAAAAGCTATGCAATGGAGATAAGCTGCTTTAGGAAAGGAGACACTGGGAAAAAAAAATTACTTACATTAAGATAAACTGTAACATCAATATTGATAATGTCACCATCCTGCAAAGCACCATATTCAGTGATTTGTGAGATTACAAAATGTAACAGGGATTAATATTATGACACAAATTCTCAAGTATGAAAGACCTCAAGAACACGTGAATCTGGGATTCCATGGCAAATGCACTCATTCACCGATGTGCATACACTCTTCGGAAAACCACCATAACCAAGAGGAGATGGATATGCTCCATTGTCAATAATCATTTGATGGACTGCTTCATCAATTTCATCTGTTGGGATGCCTGGCTGGCAAAGCAAAATTCAATTGTAAATGAAGTTTGCAGTAGAAGATGAATCCATGCATCTTGAGTAAATTTCATGTATCAAGTTCAAGCAACCAAAATCTACCAACAGTAATTTTACATGAAGAAACCTACAAGAAAAATCTGCAATAGTGTTATAGTAACTAAAATACTGAAGATTGAGATTGATGAATGCTTCAAAAACATAACGGTAGGACAAGTTCCTGAAGACCATATAGTGTCTAAATGGGGACTAACAGCCACCTAAGACTGATGAAAATTTGAAACAAAAGTAAATCAGCATATATACAAAGATGAAATGAGCCGAATGATCAGAGATTAACCTTCACTAAAGTCCCAGCATACTGAAGAACCTGTGCTGCTAGCTTTCCTGAAGCTCTCATGCACTCTATCCCCTTCTCATCATGTATTTCAGGCCCACTTGCAATTCCAGGCATCTTCCTGGATTTGACATAAGGAGGCCTTGGTATGTGACTAGGGACTGGCCGACTGGGAGAAACCTTCCCGGGTTTTAGACGTTTCCTTTTGCCATCTATGGATTCTTCTGTACCTCTGCCAGGAGAAGGAAAAACATAGAAAGAAAACTCAAAATCAAGATTGCAAGGCACGCAAAAAGAAGATGGGCCACAGAGATTATTTGATTATCTTGAATCAGCCAATAAGCATTAACGAAGGAAGAGCCACAGTTCCAGCTAAATAACTTTGTTACTCTTTTTAATGAACAATAATACATGACCAATACAATTAGATGGTTGTCATATGAACAGAGCCAAGTTGAGCAGGCAGTTAATGAAATAAATTAAGTGAAAAGAAGTGCAAATTTCATGAATTCTCTGGAAGTTGATTCATCTGCAAAAAAGTGATTTCATATTGGTTTTCATTTTTCTCTTAATTCTTCAGCATCAGAAGCTCACCCACTGACCTAGATATAAAATATCATTGTGAATATACTCCAAAACGGCTTTGATCTGTGCTTATATGCAGGAGTACAGGATGCCAAGAAATCTCCATGTGTATTGCATGTTTGTAGCCATAAACTATGACATTTAGCACGGATATAGACCTTTTTTAACTTTAGAAAATAAAGAATACGCATAGAATATACTTCGATAACATTATCAGCCAATGACAATAAACAATACAAGGGGCACATAGCATCTAGATTAATCATGATAGTCAAGTAAGCTCCTCTGTACTGTCTTCCATTTTTCTTCATTTTTATGTCATAAGACCAGGGATTGCAAATATGCACAACTATAACCCATAATGACAAACTTTCGAGTAAGTCATCGCACAATACAGCAAGCAATGTCTCTTTTGAAGCATAGTATTACAACAAGAAAACTCGCTGACCTACCTCAAAATACAAACGAAAGTGATATAATCCTTGTAAATACAGTTCTTTCAGAGAGGGTATAAGTTTTGCATAAGCTCTTACCACAATGTCATCATAAATGCAGTGACCGAAACACTGTCACATGCTGTTTATCCTACCTCTATGCTGCCAATTTAACGAATCTATGTAAAGGTACGAACCCTCAGAAAAACTCCACGTTTCACAGGAAAGGCAAAGCATACCTTCTATTAAATAATAAATTGGTTAGTCCAGAAAATGTCCTCGACATTTGCATGGACACATGGCCTTTTCCTGTTAAAAAATTAGAAAATAAAGAAAACCAAAGAATTAGTATCAAGCATTGTCAAGTCAATTTGCAACGCAGATAAAGAAACTACTAAACTCAAAGATGAAAAACGCCTTTTTAAGGTAAAACATTAAAGATTTAAGGTTATGCAATTCCCGACACGCATGCTTCACCAAATTTCGTCCTTTTTCACAAGCAAGGAGTAATCATATGACAACATATATTCATCAGACCACTTCAGCTAATGTAAGTGTTGGATATACTTCCTATCTTACTTGCATATCAAAACTACTAAAATATAATCGATTCTATATTTGTTAAGCCTACCGACAAATCAATCCAGCACACCACTCGCTCGATAAAATGGTTAAATTAGACTTGAGTCGAACTGAACTCCCATTTCCAAGTGAAAACACAGTGAACGGAATTGGCAAAGCAGAAGAATAAATACACAGAAAAATAAATATACATAAACAACCAAGTTATGGAAGTTGAAAATACAGCGTATATCGAGGAAACCTGGATTAAAATGGAAGAGACAATGAAATGAAGTAGTAGGATTTGAGGGAAGAAAGCGGCAGTCCCCTAGAAAAGTGGAGATTAAGCGAGGTTGAATTGAACTGCCCGCCACCATTCCTACTCCCCTCTCTCTCTCTCTCTCTCTCTCTCTCGCGCGCGCGCTCTCTTATCCGTAGTCGACGGGTATCGGGCTTTTCTTACAATCTGAACTACGTTGATCAACCTTTTTTCCTTCTTATCACAAACCAATAATATACGTTTACATAACAGGAATAGATTTACACTTTGACCCCTAACTCTACCTCTTTTACCAATGTAAGCTCGGTTAAATTACAACAAGCTATATAAAGTTTGTTATAATTAAAAATATTTTTTATTATATAAAAATTATAAAAATATATAGATATTTGATTAAATTATCTAAATTATTGAAAATGTTTGAACTGTTAACTTCGCCTTATTGCATTTGAAAAAAAATAAAAAAAATTAGACTATATGAATGAAAAACTTTTGAAAATTATAACCACATGATTCATTGGTTCAAAAAAATATTTTTTTTTAAAAAAATAAGTAAATTACAATTCATAATCTATAAGACTATTTTTGCTAACTCACCACAAAAAAGTGAATAAAGATCTAATACATACTAACAAATTTGACTAGTTGTTAGATGATTATTAAAATTAAAAGGTATTAGTGATGGAAGATTTGTAATTATACTAGATTTTATCGAATCCAAATCTTTCTCTGGTCTGGTCCAGCAAATCAGTTGCTGGGTTTCAACAATCGTATATGGGCTGGATCCGCTACTGCACTGTAGGCCCAAAAATTAAAAACCCCATGAAGAAGCGTGCAAGTACGGAGCTCAATTTCGGGCCTAATGAAAACCGACCGGTAGTTTTCAAGTTGCCAAATGATGTGGACAAATTATGGAATCCGAAGATGTCAGTGTAAGCCCTGATTGGCCACTGAGAGTTCCCCCACATTTGGGGCCCATGTATTGCACCTTTCCTCCTGCTTTTACATTCTGAATACGACCGGCCGTGGCCTTAGTAGGAACTGGATTGATGTGGGAATCTCAGTCAAGAATAATTACTCGTCCTGTCCTGTAAATTAATTCGTACAATTTCTCTTACATAAGGTAGCCACAATTAATTCCTCAACCTAACCCGTAATTCTTTCTACCGAAAGAAACTTAAAACTCAACACCGTCCACACTTGAATGTCCCTAGTACGAGATGTATGGTGTCGACCCATGATTAATTCATTAACGGCTTTGTCGTCATGCAAGTTGGAGTTATAATTTAGCATTCAAAATGAGATGGGGCGAAGGAAATACGGAATAAATATTGTGAAAGAAAAGAGGAGGAGTTGGGGGACCTCTGATGGAGCTGGAAATTAATATAAGTCGAGTAAAGGGTATGGTAATGGGTAGGGTTGGAAGTGCAGGTAGTAGAGGAAATGTTGCTGAAAGAGCACATGTTTAGATGGTCCTTAAAGAGTTGATTGCTACTATCTTTTGTCACGCTCTTCTAAATTAGAGGAGTTGGCCGTTAGTTTGTCTTTCTCAGTCGATGGACCACCTGAATCTAACACAATGTCCAGCCCTTATTGTGTATGCATGCATGCCCCATGTGCTTCACCATGCCCTAGCCCACAAATCTTTATTTTTTATTTTTTGTTCCAGTTATCAAATTTAAGATTCATCCCCCATGTAATTACGGAATTCTGTTGAAATATTATTAGATCATTTTGACATTTCCCAGTTCAAAATGAGGTGATTGTTTAACATTGTTGCAAAGTTGAATAAGAGATCTTGAGTTTGATTTTCATTGCCACCTATTTTATAAAACAAAGTATCACCTGTAGAATTTTTACCTTAACGGACTCCATTTTCTAAAAGCAAACAATTAATTCAAATCAAACTCAACCAAGACTAGAAAAACAGAGACTCAATGGATAAAATCAAACAATAGTTGCTTTATTTTCATGCATAAAAGCTAGGGCCAAAAGAGAGGGGGGGGGGAGGTGGAGTTTAATCAAGTTCAATAATGTGGTTAAAGGAGAAAGACAATTGAAAACAAGAGAAAGGTTTTAAGATTGTTTGATTGGTAGTTTCCTTCACAAAAAATTAGATTATGAAACTTAATTTCCCTTTTTTCTTTTCTTTCTATTTGGGGTTTTCTGTTACAATCCTATTTTATTTTATTCAACATATCCACGTTACGAGTATAAGAATAATATCATGTATTTTATTTAAAAATAAAAAATTTATACACGTAATACAAAATTTACAATAAAAAAATCAATTTGCAAAAAGTGTCTGTTTGGAGAGCCGAACAGATGAGATTTATGGGAAGTAAATGGGAATGCTTTTTAAATAGTGGGGCAGTGGGCATGGCCCATTGAGGCATTGTAAATGGAGAACATGTCTTCGACATGGAAATCAAATCCATACCCTCTAAAGTTCCTTTTTCTTTTTCTGTTTTCCTCTCTACTTGTAATAGTCTCATGGACTGGAATTCTATGTTAGGATTCCTTTACAAGGCTTTTTTACCTTTTCTCTTTTTTTTTTTTTTTTTCTTCCTAAGTTACTCAATATTGTAATATTTTCGTATTTAATAATTTAAATTTTTAAATAAAATAATCATTTAATATAATATTAGAACTAAGTTATAAAATATTTTAAAATTGAATCTCACAGTCATCTATTTATAAAATAGTTGTGTTTGCTAATAGACCAACACATAGTAAACACGTATCGCTGCCCCAACAAAAATCCATGTGTACATACATATCTGTACTGTATATTAAGTGTGAGACCAATAGAATAAATAACTTTGGTTGTCAAAAAATACTTATTTACTAAAATACCCTTAAATGTACTGTTTTTATTTTTTCTTTTTTACAAAAATAACCATATATTTCAATTACTCTTTTTATCATTATAATTTTTTTTTCGTTCACACGCATTTAAGATTAAAATGTTTCAATAATTTTAAAAAATAATTTATATATTTTATCTTCTTTCTTTTTCATTTAATTAAAAAAATGCAGTAATAATGTAAAATGTGCATGCGTATTAAGTATGCTCGGACTGCTAGTAGTTTGAAAAATTGTAGTTAGCAAAACATGTTGTCTCTTTCTTATTTGTTTATGTGAAATATTGAAATTATTTATTTATTTATTTATTTTTGAGAAAAGAGAACCATTTAACAAAATCCACAAATTTAGTTTTATTAGTTATTGCCAATTTAAATTCCTCAGTTCAATCACTTTTTTCTAAAGCATCAAATTGCAATATATATATATATATATATATATATATATTAAAATTTTAGTATATATAATTAATAACAACTATAATATCATCTCAACTTTTTGTAACCAGTATTATTAGTTATATATGTTTGCAGAAAGGTCCATTGATCTATTAATGTTAAGGATCAGTGTTTTTGCATTAAAATTTTGAATTAATTTTATATAGAAACGGCCAAATTTTTCTTTTTTTTTAAATGATAATTACATAATTTACATTAATATTTTCAAAAATTTAGAAACATATATCAATTCAATACATAAATTAATATAACTTAAATTACGATAAATTCTTACAAATGAAGACAAATACATACGCATCTGATAAAATTTAAAATTATGATCTTAACCTTAACGATTGAATCAAGACACCATGGATCGGACATAACCCTATTATGGTAGCCCCAAGTTTTGTACTAATGACGCTATTCATTCTAGTTTTCCGTGTCCATCCCGTTTTAAGGTTAATGTCGTGCTTTTGTCCTCTCCATTAGGGAATCTCACTTTATTTTTGGCCTTTGATCTAAACATCGTGATCATCATCATAATGTGGTGTTTTGTTTGCCTTTAATTTGAATAAAATCGTAGTTAATTTGTAATTACCCCAAGCAATGATTAAAGATAAAAGCGTCCTTTTGTTGCTCCCGTCTTCCTACTTAAATTAGTCGCAATTCCTCTTTATCATACGAGAATCTCATCATTTTCAATTAAAAATACATACGAATTTTAAATTATTGCAATTGTTGGTAGAATAATATTTAAATGAAAATTTAATCAAACCATATGATCATGGCTCTTATATTAATTATATAAGAATAAATTGCAGTCGCCTCTCATTATATATGTTTGGCATAATCAGATATACTTCATTATTATAATTGTTTGAAAAATTATAATACCTACTTGATTTTAACGTCCGTCTATTAATAAGCCATACCATCATCCTCTTTCGAATTACGAATTATAATTTTATATATTTTTTAAGAAATTCTAAAATATTATGCAATAAATATATTAGTTACGAAAAGTAATAAATTATAATAGTTCAAAATAAATAAATAAATGTTTCTTCTTTTTAATAAATGAAGCTACAAAATTTGTATGTCACTTGTGAATGTAAGCGGCATTAATTTCAGTCGATTTAAAGTTTTGAAATGGTTCAATAATGAATACATATCATAATATATCAGCAGTCATCGACACAACCTCTATGTTACGTCGCGAACGACAGCGTTGTCATGATGAACAGGACTTGAGAAAATGGTCCATTTCACACCCTCATAAATAAATTACTGGGGCGTATTATTTGTAATTTATAATTTTGTATTCATCCCCACGTGTGAATGTGAATCACAAGCCCATCTAAGCAAGTAAAAATTCTACGCTATTCATTAAGTGTGAGGGGCTTGGAATAATTAATTTTGATTGAAAAATTGTGTATTTATTAACGTACCCCAAAGCATTTTTATCTTCTGTTTTTTTTTTCCATAAAATAATATTTTTTTCAATCACCTGATTTCACCAGTAGTTCTCTACTCATGTGTGGTTAAAGTTAAGGGTAAATTACAGCCATCCCCATGAGGTTTAGTATAATTACAAATAGCTTTTTATTATTTGAGAAATTACAATTAATATCCACCTGATTTTAACGTCACTCTAACAACGAGCTCATTTCATTAGTAATGTAATGTGTTGGACTGATCGAAATACGTTTTGTATTATAAATTAAAATTTTATATATATTTTAGAATTTTTAGAATATTTTTATGAAGTAATAATCCCTATGAAATACTTTTTTACCCAACCTAAATTTTTGTTTATATTTTTTTTATTTTTAAAAATATTTACCAGGGGTAAAATAGTAATGCCCACTTCACCATCTAGAGGCTATACATAATTATTTTCTATTTAAGGAGGTATTTATAATTTTTCAAACATCGAGTAATTATTCATAATTATATCAAATCTCAATAAAAAAAGCTCTATCTATAATTTACCCTAAAGTCAAAATATATTAATTTTAGTGAATATAAATATACACAACTTTATATTACACACAGATATGGAATGTGGTGGGAGCATTAATTTATATAAGTTGAAGGAATCAGTCACCTAACAAGTTGTGGCGTTATGGCCCTAACTTAAATGGGTGTGCATGCCATGTCTCCAATCTCAATATCATATCCCACATGCATGCTTTTGGTACTTCAAACCCTACCTCACAAGCCATCCTGATCATCACTACAACGTGTTATAACTTTATTCTTCTATACGGAAAATCTTCACTTGGATGGACTACTTCAACGGAGCATTCAAATTCCAAAAATTAACGTTGAATCTGAGTTTCTGTGAATAAGTTTGAAATTGTGGGTTGAATTCCAATAATGTGTAGGCATATATATGTCAACTTAATATGAAATCGTTGTAATGGGACAAATACAAACACGTCTATTAAGACCCAACAGGTAAATTATACTTATTAATACGAAGCATATAAAATTATTGAAATTTGGGGGAATTTAATGTTAACAACAACTTTTGTTGGTATGTTGTGTTTATATGTTTGGTTTTGTTTGGTTGTGGGTTTTTATCCCTACACAGCAACTAAAGTAGAAGAAGAAATAGAGGTAGAAAAGCGGTCCATGTTTGTTTTCAAGTGAAGAGAAAATGAGTTGGGAGAGGAAGCACCTATTCCGGGCGAAGGGAAAAAACAAGCCGTCCCCCACGGGCTACAAAAAGATAAGCTCAGATTCCAAACCCACTGTAGTCAACCTAACTAGCTGCCCTTGGAGTTTCCCTTTCATCGCCCCATCAAATTGCAAAAGCAAGAGATAGCAGCCGAAATACAAAATGTGGACAAAATTGGCTTTAATTTGATAATACTTTTTGCTTTCTTGTTTTTTTCCGCCTTCATTAGTTTAATAAATATGTTTAATATTTCAAAAAATTATAAATTGGGTGCACAAATATAAAGGGTCCAACTCGTTGAGTTCAGAGAGAGTACGTAGGGTTCGTGATCTAATAAAATGTAGATGGTTCACGTCTTTGATTTTTATTTTTATTTTTTTTATTACAATGGGGGTTGGGTGGGAGACACGTGGATTTGAACCAATGATCATTTCTTTTAAGAGGAGAATAATATCAACTCAATTACCTGAAAGTATTTGAGATTTTAATAAACATGTGACGATGTCATCAGTAATAATGGATTAAAGAGGTTAAGTTTGTCATTTCACAGTGATTAAATAGGCACAAGAATAACGCTTAATACCAGCTTTATACCAAACGGGCTGAGATTAATACACTGAATTTGTGTGATCTCAACGGTTGAGGCAAGGAAAAGCTTTTCCCTTTGTGCTGAGTTCAATTAATCGCCAAAACTTATGTTTATAAAGCTAGGCAAAGAATTTTAATCAACCACACTTTTATTTGATAAATTATTTTATATTTAGTATTTTCTAACACATCCCCATGTGCAAGCGGTACTTTTTTTTTCAATAAATGGGTGATAGTGAATTTAACTTGAGGACTTCTTATTTGATCCGATTTTGATATCATGTTGCACTAACTATCTGATTAGATGTTTAAATAATCATTTTATATTTAATTTTTCTAAAAAAGTATATATAGCTATATATAAATAATAATGACTTTTAAAAACTATATTTAAACCACACAATACTGAGCAAAATCAAGCACAAACGAATACAATAAATGTAAAATTAAAAATTAAAAAAAATGGTCTAAGAAAATCGTGAAGCATGACCAACAAAAAGATAAAAATAAAAATATTATTGTGTTCGTAAAGCCAAAATTCAAGATGAAATAAAAAAAAAAAGAGAGAGAGAGTTGACCTATATATATATATAGGGCTTAATTGTAGGGGTTTAGAAACAAGTAATGTTGTGTCAAAGTGTGAATAATAGGATTAAATTAAGTATTGAATATTTCCATATTCGCCCATATTGATATAGGATATTTTTTTTATGATTAAAGCCTCTAAATGTACGCACGCCAAACGTTTAGCGGATAGCTGTCACTGTCAACTTCGCACTCTGGCTCAAGCCGCTGCTACTGCTAGATCTGTCTAACGGGGCCTTCAAGAATCCCGTCACCGTTAACCGAGTTGTGGGCTGTGCCTAATAAGAACCCATATCTGAACCGTTGGACGGAATTCTCCGCGCATAAGCATCATCATCACCACCATCACTCACTGTCACGCTCTCCTCTCCCACATGCAATTCTCTCTCTATAAGAAAAATTTTTGTAACAGAAAAAGCGCAGCCAAAAGCAGATAATTCTCCGGGTCTCCACCACCGCACGGTACGTGACTGCGGAGAGGATGCGTAAGAGGAATTGCAGGAATTAGTTCTTGAGTTCTTAGAGTTATCTGTATATATTTTTGTAATACTTGTGGTGTTTGAAGTTTCTATAATTTGTGATAAGAAATAGTTTGAATTTCGAAAAAATCATCGCATGAGAAGGTGTCTGAGTAAGTGAGGGATCAGGAGAAGTAGCAGTGATGGAAAAGGCGCCGGCTGCGTCCGGAAGAAAGAGAAAGGTTGTCTTAGGAAAATTGGAGCTCTCGACATCCTCAGTTCAGCTCAAAACGCGGCGTTTAGCATTCAGCTTCTCCGGAGAGTTCGGGAAATTCGTCGACGTGCGAGAGCGTTAGTTCTGGTCATGTTTTGGCATCCTGTTGTTCAAGTAGCAGATCGAGTGAGCTGGCTAAGGAGAGTTCGAAATTCGCAGATCTGGAGGTATATATATACTCGTGATTCTGAAAGAATTGAATTCCATCCTATATGTCACTCTATTTAATTTCTACGGAAGTTCCATACAGCGGAATGAATATCGTGTCTAGAGCTTTAACTATTCTATAAAATTGATGTGAGTTTTGAATTTTGAAATCCTTCTTCTCGGATACAGCAGGAGAATGAGGCGACTGTCGAGTTTTTCGCAGCATCGGCTGGCCATTCGGTGGATTTCAGAGTCAGGTAAAATATAATAATTGTTTTTCTTCGAAACTAAATGTGATGATTCTTCATGACACGTCTCTTCAATTCAAATTTAAATCTCCAACAATTGAATTATTTTTTAACCGCTACGCTTCTTCTTATAGCTGTATTTTTCTTCAGCTAAGAAAATTTCACGCGCACTCTTTTTCTCTCCCCCTCACTTCCATGCCATGAATGCTGGTACTGCTTGTCCTTTTCCACGAAGAGTAGTTAAGACGTCATATTTTTTCAGGGGAGAGAATACGCCATTGAGAGAGGTTCAAACTGAGTCTGGCGAACTGGAGTCCACGGCGAGGCCACGGCAGTCGAATTCTCGCCGTTGTTCCACGGCGGAGAAAATGCCAACCACAGCTGAACTTGAAGAATTCTTCGTCGCCGCTGAAAAGAATCTGCAGGAACAATTTATTGACAAGTAGCTACTCTCTCTCTCGTTTAAGTACCAGTAAATTATTACCCACAATTATTTAACCATAACACCATATTACTGAATTTGTATATGCGTATGAAAAAATGCAGGTACAACTATGACATAGTGAAGGACGAGCCATTGGAGGGGCGCTACGAGTGGGTTCAAATTCAACTGAAGCCATGATGCAGAAGAAACGTTCACTCTTTAGGAAGACCTAGCTAGCTGCCTGATTATTTTCTCCTGGAAGCTGATCAGTCAAGTGAATAACTAGGTATTAGCACTTAGTCTCGATCGTTCCACTAATTTAAAGCTCAAGCTCTAGCGATTGAACTTCTAGGTAAAATTTCTGGTTTTAGATGAGATGTATAGCTCGCTGTCGTTCTCTATTTCCCTCTTCCAAGTTTCTGCATATATATTCTGCAAGTAGCAGTGTGACTGTAGCGAAGAAGAAAATTTGAAGAAGCTTTTCCTCAATAGCATGGTAGATTATTATTTCGTTCCGACAGAAATAGCTTCTTTCTGGACTGGGGTGGAAATCAAAGAAGAAGAATTGGCGAATAAGCTTTTTCTCAGTAGTGTCGTGAATTACTTATCCAATTCTGTAAGAAAAAGCTTTTTTCTGCAATGGGATGGAAAATCAATCCCTTTCCGGGGGGAAGATTGAAAACCAAGCGCATTCAGTAGAGCTCTATGTTTTAGTTTTTAATTTTCTTGGGTTTCTTTTCTTTTTCCTCATTTCTGCACTGCAGTCCTCAGTACTCTGATGCTTGTACTATGCCAATCATAGTTTTCCCCTGTAACTGTAGTTCCAGCTATCCAAAATTTCCACTTTCCCCTAACCTTATAGCATCACTGTGTGCAATTAATTTTACCCTTTTTCCTTTTTGACTTGTTGGTTGTTACTAGTAGTTAATAAGTCAGAAGAAAATAAATTCTCTGAAATTGTCAATTGGCATAAATGTCAACTGTAACAGCACAAGCAGTTTTTGATCTATGGTACTTATAAAATATGCCTGTGGTTTGGAATTTTGGGGTGACAATTGGAAAGAAGGCAGAAGAGAAAGGAAGTTGAGAGACGGTATGGTACAAAACTACAGATAAACAGGGCTTGCCGTGTAAGCTACGGACACGTGCTGAAGATTGGGAAAGCTGATCTGACCCCATGTGCCTATATAGTGTGTGGTGGGAAAATTTTCTGGAACTTCTTCAATCTTCATTTCTTTAACCCCACTTAGGTGATTATTTTTACTTGGATTCTTTTCTTCTATTGCCACATTGTATGTGACATACATGTGTACATTTGTGTGTATGAGTTAACAGGGTTTTGGGGTGTGCTATTCTTGCACTAAAAAGAGCAACAGGAACAGGTGGTATGGAGATGATGTGGTCCTTGGTTTGCCTTTAGTAAATTGGTTCATGAACTTAGAAGAGAAGTCTACATTGGTGGTAGGCCGACCCTTCTTACCCGTTATGGATGTAGACATCTTCTAGCCCAGCCCCAACTACTTGATTCCCTAAGTTTTAACTTCAAGTGATCATCATTTGGAGCTTTTCAGTAGCAGAAGATATTAGGACTCGTTTGTTTTTAGGGTTAAATGCATTTATTTATTGTGTAGTAATTCGAATTATTTAGCGCTTTCATCCTTTTAATTTTTTAAGGTACTACTTTAATCCTATATCTTTTTAAATTTTGTAATTTTAATTCTCTTTTTTTAGCCAAAGTTCATCCCATCATCAAGAAGGTGGCAGATCAACTAAGGTTGAAATGCCAAAGGGAAATTATTTTCGATTGTTGAAATGCTAGAATCTGGAAATTAAGCCTCAAATTAAATAAAACCAAATTTTTGTCATGACACATATAACAAACAGTATTGATTGATTCAGGACAATAGAATTGTGGATGATAGTAAAAGAATTAGTACTTTCTGATGTACTTTATTTATGATGTATTATATAATAAATACTATTCAGTGAAAAAGTTATTATCTGCATCATCCCAAACAAAAACAAGTACTTTAAAACGTGTATATATGAATGGAGTACCTATACAATCAGTACATATATGCCTCACTATCCTTTTCAATCCAATGTGTCAATCTTCATGAGCACCTTCTCATTCTATATATACTATTTTCCTCCATCCAAAATCAAAATTTCAGTTGATATTATTAATTAATCAAATAATTCAATGATAGATTGGGATATGAGACATAAATTAAAATATATACCAATTTTTGTGGTGTAGCCAATTAACTATTTATAAGATAGTTAAAATATAAATGGGAGAGAGGGATTTAGAATGTAAAATATCAAAGAAGATATATTGGGATTTGAGAGGGAACCTTTGTCTTGGTTGGATGGGGTGTGGGGGTTAGTGTGAGAGTGAGTGATAATGATTAGGACATGTTAGAAAAAGAAAGGAGGGATCACATGCATGAGGAAGGGGAGATTCTAGGCATCTTCCCATGGATTCGGGTGCTAGGCTAGTTATCGCCCTAGAACCATCTTTCCCCACGTAATTATATATACTATTATCCCCACCCATTTATTTAAAAAACTAGTCACTACTAACTACCATCTACAGTTTTAATTCTAACTCCACAATTAAACCAAGTTGCAAAAGATGATTTTCTACCCTACGACAGAAATAGAGATTGAGTGAATGTTGGGTTTGTTTTTTCTACTCTATTTCATTTACCAACACTCGATTGGATTATATTTGAATGGACTGTATGCAAGTGTCAATTATCTCGATGTCCGTTCCACTAATATAACCTCGCATACAAAATTTACAAATATTGAGAAACACATACACAATTTTTTAAAAACTTAATTAAGAATCTTAATTGTCTCCTGTGGAAAGAATAAGAAGATGTCATTTTAATTATTTTTATTTTCTCATGGTTTATAAATGTTTAGTATAAGGTGGAGTATGAGTGTAATTGTGGCACATAAATGTTGCAGTATTTCCTGGTCTCACATGCTAAGATGTTGCAGTCGGGAAAATTGGCACACCTCCCATGTGAAGGAGAAGGCTGCCGATGATGATTTCCGGGTAAGGCTGATTCCATCACTGTACTGAATTAATGATTTGAAATCAAAAATATATGAGAGTTTGAATAATTGAAAGGGGCACTAATGGATTTGGGGATCCCAATGAGTGCAAGTTAAGTAATTAAACTGATCTATATTTATTGCTTGATCTTTTCTTTAATAAATAAATAGATTCGCATCCAATAGTGGAAAATAGCGGCTACCACAGCTTTGGACTTTTTGGGTTCTTGAACTACATTTTTAGCAATGCCCTACATACTATATATTCATCATCCCATGCTCTCACATATAGATACAGCCACATAGCTTTAAAAAAAAAAAAAAATTACATTGGCATGAAAAAGCGTACTCATCTTCCATGTCTCATGAACGTGTCTATTAAAAGCGTGCTTTAGGGATTTAAACGACCCTCTTCCTTAATTAAACTTCTTCGATCTTGGACAGTGATTATTATCCCGTATTTTCCACAATTAATTCTTGTTTTCTTTTTTATAATTACTGTAATTAATTATTTATCAGTTATTATATTTGTCGTGTAATTATTTTTTCATGTAATTAATTTTGGTGGAATTGATTTACTTCAAATTAAATTTTCACTACATGTAAAGCAATTTTAGTGGTCACTAAAGCATTCTTTTTGGATACGGAGAAGGGCAAACAAAATTTACTTGTCCTCTTGGATTCATAATAATACCAAAGGTCCCACTTAATTTAATTGTTTTTGTTAGAATACGATGTGGTAGCCATGGTGGTGTCCTTTTATGTCCAAAATGCTTGTCCTTTACATATATATATATATAGTATTTGTGCTACATGTATTTACGTAAGTTGAGATCAATGTTTAATATTGCACAAAAATAAACGGGACTTAATTTAGCTGGCAAAATTAAAGTCATATATGATAAAAAAATCGTGAATTTAAGCTCTCGATATAGAAGAAATCAAGCATATAACCTCCTGATATAAAATGACTCGTCCTTACCAATTGAACATATATGGTTGGGAGATAATCACTTACTTGTGTTTGTATTGTTCTTGAATTTTCATTATGTATATGTATAATTTAAATACATTCTTCTTGACAGGCTACACACCACATGTAAAACAAATTTCCAATTTTTATGTTTATTTGGTGTTGATTTTTTTTTTTTAAGAAAAAAATGGCATTGGTAATTCTAAATCAACCAACATCACACAATACATCAATAATTATAAATCAGTCAATAAATACAAAGTAAACAAAAAAACAACGTACTAGATTTATTAAAAATAGATTAAATACCTATCATTTTGTGATTTAAACTCATAATTTTTTAATTGTAAAACCTTAATTTCATCATTCAAGCAAAAAAGATCATTGCTATATATATGTATTGGGTGTTGATGCAAAAAGCAGAAAGTGTAGTAGATTTATAATAGGTCTATTGTATTGGTGGGAATTGGAGTAGTCAAAGAAATGTAATTTGGACCCCTTAAGAAGCTGATAACAATGTCACGGTGGAATTGGTCCATCTCATCCATATCCAGAATGAGGGCTGACGGCGCCAGGCCCAAGCCCAAGACTAATCCCAACACTTTGCAGGAAGCTTCCCAGACGTAATTTCATCGCAGTAGGCAAAGTTGAAGTTTCATAATTGTAAAATTATGAGTTTGAATATCAATTACTTATAAAATTAATTATCTATTTAAAAAATAATTTTTAATTAATTATAAATTATATCTAAATGCCACCAATTCGTGAACTTTTTATTTATTTTAATTGTAATTGATAAATTATTTTTTTTTTATTTTTTCAGATAGAAATAGTAATCACGTATTCTATCAATGTTTGCATAAATTGAACAACTGATCGATTTATTAATATAAATAAAAATTATAATAAATTTACATATAAAAATAAGACAAACATTCACATTCCATATTATAATTATTATTTTTCTACACGATTGGATGTTACCTAAATTCATGAATTTTTTTTAAAATAAACAATTTATTTCAGAATACAATTTGATTGGCTATGCAGAAAAGACACCTGGCGCCAACATTTTTGACGATTGTCAATTTCTTGATTGGCTGAGTGTTAACTTCAAAGCACATTGGTCAATACAATTAACTCTAAAAAAAGATGGAATTTCAGACGATGAGTAAATTGGAAGAACTAAAAAAAGAAACAATCACATTCCTATTCAACTTTGATCATGACAGTTTACAGACAACTTCCATGCTCATGTCTTCACATACTTACAACACCACATGGTAAAATTCTAACCTTGATCGAACTTGTGCGAACCTAAACTAATTAAACGACAAGTGTGATACACATGTCGTGCTATAAATGCACAGAAAATAACCAATCACATGACAAATGCAATATATTTGCTCTGTGATTGGTTTGTTTCGGCCAATCCTGATTCAGATTAGAATTTTCCCATAACATAAAAGCTGATGCAGGCATTCCTCAGGCATACAGGAGGTGAAATGCCGTAAATTCCAGCACCAGCCAAAATTTCTATGTACACCTAAAGTCTCCCAATTACAAAACAATGTGTAACCCATTGTATTGCCAAAAATAACTAAATGTACAGAAATAACTCAGAGAACCTTTGCCTAAACAATCTCGACTGAAGCAACTGACCTCACGGACATCGATCTTGTGGAGCTTTCCTTTGCTGTGGAAGACATTACAGATCTTGTGGATCCGTCCTTTGTTAGAGTATAAGCAACGGGTTTTGAAGAACTCTCTTTTCCCATGGAGTAATTTATCAGGTCCTTTACTACTTGCCGGTATCTCCTCCTGTATGTTGGAAACTTTGATACACTTCTGGTCATGCCCATCATCCTGAAAACACACAGCGAAATCAGTTTTACTGCATAGTTGTATTTGTGGATGCCGCTATCTTTTCTTACCAACCAAGGCCTCAAACTCTTGGCTTTGCAGAGACTTGCGACTATAAATAGTATCTAGGATGTTCTTACCTACGACTGATGCCCTCAATTTGAGCAGCTCGGAGAGCGTCTTGAGGGACAAGACTCCCATTTTCCCAAGACTTGGCACGTTCCTTGTTGTTTCCGAAAAGCATCACTTTCTCAAGGTACTGTATTTCGCCTTCTTCCAACTGGAGGGCTCTGATCTGCTCTTTGAGGACCATCACAGGGTGAAAAAACCAGTCCAACAATCTGTCCTGAGGTCTATTCAGATGGTTAACCTCAGTCCCATCCAAAAGAATTAGACCGTTGGATCCAGCTTTGATGGAGTAAAGAAGAGTGTGCAAGAATGAGAAACAAGGCAATCCAACATCAATAATAGGTGCATCATGTGCATGCTTTGCCTTCAGCCAATCAGACAGGTCAGCCGGTGTTATCACACCTGCGTCCAATAATTCCCTTCCCCTTGCCTCGCATGATTTCATCGTACTTCCCCATATCTTTTGCATTTCCGACAATGAGTATACATAAGTATTGAAATCTTCTTAAGCATATATGATTTGTCGAAGAATATGCTTTATCAAATATGATGTACATACCTGCACCATTTTCACCTCCTTTATAGCCTCTCTAACGGATCTTGATGCTGTTAGGCTCGGAACAAGCATTCCAGGAGCTTCATGAATGACAGCACCAAATCTCTCGTGTAATGACTGATTTCGGCTAATAGTGGTTTCAGATGAATTGGATGGTTTTCTCTTCCTGTAGCGTGGTCTGATTACGAGCAACATAATTAGTGCAATTGAAGATTAAAAAACACCAAAAGAGACGAAACTAGAACCTATTTTTAGGTCTACCATCACTAAATTAATAAATTACTTTGGAAGAATTGAGCCCTCACGAAGATAAAGCCAGTCATTTGTGTACTCATCGAATTCTGCTACCATAGCAATCACATAAGCAACACCTCGACGGAAGGATCTTTCCTACATCAATACAAACCGACAGGTAAAATGTACAGTAAGTGCAACAAATGTAATGAAACACAGGTAGCTACATGGATAGAATCTAACCTGATACACTATTATAGATCCATATAACCCAATGAAAAAGCTGGTGAAAATAGCCAGTAAAATGCTGCCGATAACAACAAGCGGCCACATAAGGATTGTCAAACCAGCAATGGGAATGCAGGCAGTTTCTAGAAACGGGCCTTCCCGGCTGATTAGATCATGTAGTAGCCTATGCCACCCCTTGAACAGCATAAATGGACTCTTTACTATGGCAATAGCTGTGTAAAGAGGAATTTCAACAACCAGGCCTATCAGGCCGACAATTATGCATGCAGGCACGTGAATGAACCTGGACGATAGTTTCACAAAAAGTAAGTTCTGGATAATACTAACAGCGGAATTCCACGACACAAACTTAACAATCTAATACTTCGCAATCAGGGGAATCTTGAAAATGAAGCTTCATTAATTTTCACGGCAGCCTGTTATGAGGTTATCAAATGATTCCAGAAACAAGTTAACTGGACTAGTATCTGATGTTTTGAATATCTTTTGCCTCTACACAGTGGGAGCAAGAGAATTTATGACAACATCAACACCAAGTGAAGTTACCTAAGAGGTTGAAGCTCATTGGAAGAAGGATTTTCACGCAGCTCCTTCAAATAGATTGGGTAAGAATGATAACACAAGTCGGCAAAATCACGAACCACAGTACAACTACCCTTGATAGTTCCCCACGTTCCGTCCTAAATACCACATCCCACAGGACGACAAAAGCAAAGCATGTATATCACAACACTGGTAAAGAAAAGCAGAGCATAAAGTGCCTAGTTAAAATTAAGAAAAAGAGGTTTGAGTTATATTTACCACAATGCAGTGGTAGCATTTCTTGGATGATTCTTCAAGTCTGAAGGCTTCAAAAGATGAAACCCAAGGAGTGAAGAACCCATATCCAACTCCCACAAGAACACTACCAGCTATGCTAAGAGCCAACCAGATACCAAACAAAGCAGGCAACCCCAACAAGATTGCAACTTTAAGTGGTGCATCAAACCTATTTGTTCTGTTAACATCAATTCATCCAAGAAATGCAAAACCCATGTTAAATTTCAACAATCAAATTGACCACTAAATCAATATAACCAAATTCTTGAAGGAAAACCCAAAAATAATTACTTGATAAGGGTATAAACTGTCCAAGCAACATGAGCAGGGAAAAGGCCTAAAATCACCCCTAAATTCCCTATAATCAGTATCAAACCAGCAATTGGACCAACCAACAAACCTGCATCATTCAAACAAGAACACTTCTTCAACACACAGTCTTTCAATCACAATGATCATCAAGAAACAACAAGAATTCAACAACCAAACAAATCAAGAACCAACTTTTAAGGGCACCAAAGCAGAGCACAGAGCAAAATGCTAAAACCACATAGATGGTCTCGACCCAATCCTTCAAGCTACGAGACATGTCCAGGTGCAACAAACAGAAAAGAAAACAGAGGTGAAGAAGATACTGCAATCAAAGCTCCCAAGAAGTCTGAAAAACTGAGCCCGCAAATAATTCAGGAGGAAAAAAAAGAAGAGATTTTGTGTGTCAGAAGTTTCCAAGAAAAGGACAGAGATGAAGAACAAAGAAGACCCATAAACCAACAAGAAATATACAGCACTACGCCATCCAGAAGAAAGATTCAAAGGGGCATTTTAGTGTATGTATGTATGTATGCAGTGATGTAGCTGCCTTATAAGTTTCAAATTTTCAACCCTGAAACGTGACAATTAAAATATCTACTAACTTTTGTGTTCGGGGATCAAATGACTGACTATTCTTCAACACCATGTTTATTTTATGATTATTTATGCATTTATTACTTATATTATGTCTGCATTTTCTCAATTATATTGTGAACATGATGACTGGATTTGTCAAAATTTTGTTCTTTGATCAAATTTTCGAATTATGTAGTTTGTGAAAATATTTAAAAAAATAAAGATATTCACTCATATGAAAATAAACATAAAAACAAATGGATGCTGCTGATTGGTTCCAACACGACATAACATATTTATATACACACACCCAAATACACGTATGTGTATTTGTTTTTTTCCGTATTGTTAAATTGAACTTTTATTTTATAACAACATTTAATCTCAATCAATTTCGTCACTTTTTTTCTTAAACTCCATGACTATTTTCTCCTCTGTTTTCCTCATTCTTGAGACTATGTGACCAAGTACTACAACTATCATGAGAGAAATTCGTAAGATTGGAAAATCTGCATTATGTTTGGATTTGTGTTTTAGTTGTTTTGTTTTGTGTTTTGGAAATAGAGGGTGAAAAATAGAGATAAGTAAGTGTGTGTTGAAAATAGATGATATGTTTGGATTTGTGTTTTGGAAAAATTTAAAATATTTTAAAATATGTGGTGTAGGTTTGATGTTGGGATTTGGGAGACAAAAATCACTATTCATTGTCAAATCATATATTTTTATATATAAATATGTATATATATTAATATTTTATGTTTAATGTTGTACTTTTGGGATACAAAAATTACTGTTTATTGTCAAATCATGTCTGTTTTATATTATGTATATATATAAATGTATATATATATATTATATATAGAAAGTTGAAAAACAGAAAAACACGCAAATAAGGTGTAAAAACACAAAAACAAACATTGAGTGTGTTTTATCTTGTCTCGGGAATTGCGGAGTAACAAATCCAAACAAAGCCCTGATGTCGTCAAACAGAGGTACAGGTAACTCACACAAAAAGAATAGCACTGGATTGCAGCTCCGGATTGTACATATTTGACTCTACGCTTGTTGAGATTGTACCTTGAGCTTGCGGATGGGCTTTACATCTATCAACTGCCGTGCGGTCCAAGCAGGCAGCTGCAGCCCCTTATAGTTTTTTTGGTCAAATTAGCCACATATATATATTATTAGATATAAAATAATAATAATAATATAATAACATGAACATAATATACTTCAATTGACTTGACTATTTGTGTCCAATTGCAATATCAATCATTGCGGTCATGTACAGGAAAATTTCTTGTCGTGCTATCCAAGTTTTGGCTTTATTATATTATTATATTATATAATATATATCTCCATATTTGCAATTTTAATGTGAAATATTTATATAATTAAAATATGAGAAATTTGATAGTAACGTGTCCTTAATTAAAAACCTAATAAGAACAATATTAGAAATGTCTGGTTATAGATTTTAAGCCATATAATATTTATGTAATAATACAAGTTGTATATTTATTACATACGATCTAAAGTGTAAAATTTAACCCACGTAAATATATATAGTATGGCGATTTTGTCTAATATAAAGTTTTCAGATTTGTACGACATCAATTCAATTAAATAATTAATATACGAACACTAGGGTTCGAAGGTATTTGACAGTAAAAAAACGGTGTATGGGCCTTTTGGTAAATTCCATGAGTGTTGGGTATTGTTTCCACACTGTGTGGATAATCTAAATTAAGGTATGCAAAATCAATTATTGACGTAATTATAAATATCATTTGAATTTCTTTTCAATGTCAATTTGTAACGAAAATGTACATTAGATTAGTGACATGACATCAGAAATTTTTCTGACAATGACTCTAAAATTTAAACTATTATTATTCTTTTAGGAGAAAAAACTCAAACTTTTAACTATTTCCCAATTTTATGTATCATTCTCATCGAATGGGTAAGTGTCACATTCCTAAAGACTAGCACCACCGTAGCCACAGGGCTTCGGACAAGAGTGGGCTGTCTATGGGTCCTCATGCCCTACCCACTTAATTTATCATTCTCTACACCTATTATATATAGCCCCGTTTTACTCGATTATTTGATTAAATCCGTGATACTATAAATTTGACAAAAATATATAATTAAAAAAAACCAAAAAATTATAAAATATTTATATAATGTTTGGTTTCAATTTTGCTTCATTTCCAAAATGGGCCAAAATATGGACAATGTTTGCCTTGATTTGTTTTGGAAGTTTTGATGGTGTTTTGAGATGTTTTGAAACAGTGCCTCTTTTGTTTTTTGTCAAAATAAGTCTACACTAATTATAGGCCCTATAAATAAAAAAATTACATTCATACTCAAACATATATATAAATATATATAAAAGAGACATGATTTGACAATAAACAGTAGTTTTTGTCTACTACTAAACAATATCAAACATATCATACTTATTCTATATTATCTCTAAAAACAAATCCAAACATACACACTATCTATAACAAATACTTATTTATCTTTGTTTTTTTCTCTTTATTTCCACAAAGCACATCAAAACAAATTAAAAATGAAACCAAACATAGTGTTATTTTCTAGGATTAATTTTGAAATTGAGCCTATAACTCAACCCACCTCAGGTGGTGGGATGAGTTTTTTGACAGCAAATTAGCAGCAGCTTGCACTCCAAAATCGAGCTCCTATACCGTCATGTAAACGGCCTACAGGCTTTATTAAAAACTTTATAAACTCAAGTAAACATGGTCCGTAGGATTGCATCGTCAACGTGATCTTTTTTATTTAAATTAAGTTTAATGGAAGTAAATTAATTACATCATGCAATCGGTCATTTTTTAGAAAATTATAAATCTAATTAGGCTCGATTTGATATATAATTTTCTTAAATAAGACTTTAACCAAATTATAAGGACATGTTTATTCAAATATGTGATGACTGTATGATTGAAGTGAAGTTATACTTGTGATATGATTATAGTAATGCGATGGTATTCACAATCAATTCAGAACAGTATTTGGCATTTATTATAATAACGGGATATGCCGTAAATATTGAGCTAACCTAACATGCCTTGAGAGTCGAAAGTTTTGTATTTAATATTTTATAGTTATTAAAATTTGATTCAAGTGACAAAATTGAACCTTTTAATTCTACGTAGCCTATGCAAGTATACATGTATTTTGTCAACTCTCATTGCTCTTCAATTCTATAATAAAATGTGATGAATATACTAGTGATATTAAATTATTTATGAGGGTATGAAAATAATTTTTTACACTTAAAATACGTCATAAAAACGCACATTTTATCATAGCCTAAAATTACATACTCCGTTATAAATACTCAAGTCATTATTTTTTAATGTAACGATTATTCATATTTTGACAAGATAATGATGAACCTAGTATTATGGGCCCGTTTAGCTCGTGTGATAGGAATAGATATGATGAAAAATTGAATAATTATTAATCCTATCTTGCATTATATGATGTTTGATTTGTGGTATTGCGTGCGAGATATCTCATTTGATAATATAATATGGTATTTGGTTGAAATGATTATATCGTATGATTAAATGAAAAAAAAACTATAAAGGGTATCTATTTTTAAGGTATTTATAGTTTTATATTGTAACTTGTGAATGATTTAAAAATAATTTTTAAAAAATATTAAAATTTTTATTGAAATACGATTGCTTAAAATAAAATTAATGTACGACATATTTCCTCGTTTTGTTTATAGTTATATAAAGTCGCAGTTGAAAATACGTATTCAATTAAGTAATTGATGATAAAAATTCAAATATTTTTTAAATCCAAAAAAGAAAGAAGTAATATTTTTACTATACTTTATTATTAAATTATTATTTTATTCATCGGATTTTGGCTGGAGAAAGATGAAAGGAAATGGGAGGAATAACCATCCGTTAAATCGTGGAGAGAAGAAAGAGAAAATGGGAGAAAGAGTCGAGAGAGTGGAGATGAGGAGAGAGAAAGGAGAGGGTCCAAGGGTAAATTAGGCAAAAAAAAATAAAAAATCTGAACTCGTAAGATTACTTATACTAGTTAAATATGCTTGATTCATGATATTATACATTGCGATTGATAAAATTGGGCCTGACATTAATATCGGGCTCTAATAATATAATCAAATATGTAATTAAATATGATAAATAATGTTCGTATAATGAAAAATTTTGTTGATAGTAATAAAAAAATTGACAAAAATCTATATTTACCATCTATTGACATGTTACTGATTTATCACAAAATAAGTGAATATTTTTATGATCAAATTACCCTTATACGTCTTTACACATTAATACATGTGATGATGTATATTTTCACCAACAAAAATACTACATTATGTTAACATAAAGCTCGGGGCCACGAATAAAATACTTTTTTTCATTATTTTAGACATGGTTACATGATTAAGATGATCTTTTATTAATTACGTGTTTATGAGAAGTAAGTTTAAATGCACGCCCAATTTTAGTTTTCACATTAATTTCAACTTTATTTATAAACTATCACGATAAAAGAATAAAAATAAATTATTTTATTACATTTTATACGAAGCTCACAATTTTATTTTAAAAGGCTTCTCGTTATAGCAAGTTATGTTAACGAGCTAAATTGATTTCGAGTTGAGTTTAATATTTTATTATAAAAAAGTAAACATGTCAAAAATTAATTCATTACATTTAGTAAGTAAAATAAAAAGGTGTGAAATAAGTGTTTGATGATAAATTATTAAATTTCAAATAAAAAAATAATCGAAGATGAAGAAGTGTGATTTTTTATTTTTTTATTTTTCATTTGGCTAAGAACAATAGACTTCTCACTCACCCACCGAGCGAGGCTGCCCCGCTCACTCTAACGTTAAAGCGCTGCGTAATCTAAAATCCCGAAATTGAAACGTCCGTATTTCATTGTTGTTTCTTGTTTGCATTCCAACATCCGCACCCGCCGGGCTTGTCTGATTTCTGAATTTTCTCTACCCTTTTCCTTCGCTGCTCCTGCCAGCTATCGATTTTTTCTTTCTTTCTTTGCCTTTTTCTTACCAGTAAAAGAGAAATTAGGAACCCTTTGTACTGTAAAACCCAGAAGAATCTGTGTGCTTCATTTCGCTCTGGCTAAATTCTCGAAGAAATGAAACTGAAAATAGTCCACCAAAATCAAGAAAGTCGCGGAGGAGAGGAACAAGTGATGAAAAAGGAAGAGTTGGAGTTAGAGCAAATGGAGGAGCCCCAGATTCATGTTTCGCCGGAGAATGAGTCCACGAAGGAAAATTCTCCGCCGCCGGAGCTTTCCCCCATTTCTGGTTCTCACCCCATGCTTATTTCTGTGAGTTTTCTGTGCTTGGGACATGTGAATTTGATGGTTGTGTGGGTGTATATACTGAATTGATAACAGATCTGGTCTGTTGTTTTTAGGGCAAGAGGAGGAGGAAGCCGAAGGAGCTGATCGACGAGATTTCACCTGTTATTAGAAGGAAGAAGAGGAAGTCCTCTGCTTCCAAATCTAAAATTGTGAGTTTTCCCCTTTCCATTTGTTGAAAGTTTGTCTGGCTTGTTCGACTGTCCAGTTGCTCTTCTTCTAGTGCGTTGGAAAGGGATGAAGGTTAAGGCTTAAAGCAGGGTTTATGGCGTGCTAAGTGCTAAATTGGCAGACTGGTTGATTGTATTAGGGTGTATATTTGGGCTTAGGCTTCTCGTCATTGCAGGATTTTGATAGCTTAACTTCTGTCTGGTTACAGCCTTCTCTTGACTAGTGTTAAATGACTAATATGGTTTTGGATCAATGCTGCTTCATCCTGGTGCACTCATGTTCAGTTATGGCCAGCTGCAGTGAATAGATATTGTACTGTCCCATTACTAACCTTCAGTGGCAACATCTGGTGGAGTTGTGACACTTCAAATTAATACCTTAATGAGATGGAAATGATCGGTTCTGCAAGTGCTTTCACTGCAATGCTCATTAAAAGTTTAGTTTAAGGTTGCACTAAGCTTTGGAGAATACTGTGGTTTCCACGGGGGATGACGACAAGGATTTTATTTGACTGAAAAAGCACTATAATTGCTTTTGGTTTCTGAGTGTCTTGGATGTAGAAAGTTCCTATATGTCAAGAGTGTTTTCTGTTAAATCAATGGCTTGTTGGGGTTGAATTAGCAAGATGGCAACTCCAGCCAAAGTTAGGCTAAAAAGAAAAGAGAAACAAAAGTGACCGGCAGGGATGTGAATATTATTCTGCACAAACTCCTGCAGCCAATATTGGCTATAGAAGAGCCAACCTCTATCTAATCTACCCTACAACCCAGGGAAATTTTTTTTTAAGCTAGCTTTCTTATTTTCCATTGTTAGGAATCCACTCTGGGAACTTCCTTTTTGTGGCTTGGAGTACAAGTCGGGATATTAGTCAGATGTTCATGAGCAATGCATTAACCTGATGAATTGCTGGTTTTTGTTTACATGCATTGATGGATTACAGTTGTCAATTATGTTGGTTGTTGATGTGATTTGCTTCAAAGTTTGTGTTAATCATGCCCTATAATTTCTTGATATCTGCACTTAACAAATGGATGTGAAATTTATTGGCCAGGGGACACCTGATAGTGGAGGAACATTAATGAGGTTAGTTCAACATATAAAACTACATGAACTTATATCTGAAAGATATTTCTGCAAATACTTATGACGTTGACCATTTCCTTTGAAGCAGTAAAGGAAATGCCACAATTAGTGGGTCAACTAGTCCTGTCCAGTTGAAGTCGCCCACCATGATTCGAGCAGAGGAGGTTCAATTGAGTTTGGGAAATGACCATCCTACATTTTTGAAAGCATTAGTCAGATCACATGTCGCCAGTTGTTTCTGGATGGTACGTGTGGAGGGATGTTATTATGCCTCGAAATTTTATCTCGACCAGAGTTGTTGGGTGCATTTTCACCTTCCATTTAAGAACCATTTGTCTGCAGGGTCTGCCTGTGCCCTTCTGCAAGATACATTTACCTATCAAGGACGCTACAGTTATTCTTGAAAATGAAAATGGTGAAGAGTTTCCAATTAAATATATTGCACATAAGACGGGTCTAAGTGCCGGATGGAGAAAGTTTGTTGCTGGAAACAAATTGCTTGAAGGAGATGTTCTGATCTTCCAACTAATTGGGCCTTGTGTATTTAAGGTGATGCAAGCAAACTTGTTTTACTGGGACTTCATTCAGTCAATATTTATACATCATGAATCATAACTTAATTTTAGTACATGAATTGCTAAACTTATTTCCAGTAAGGATTTTTCAATGCATTATGTTTTCTTGTCTAACAGAGTTGCTTGAACCACCACAATGCATCACACTAACGTACTTCAGTATGTAGAGCGAGGAATGTGTTACTTTGTACATAGACCAGATGCAAGGGAAATTGTGGAAATCTTTGTAAGCTACCAGTCTCCACTTGTAAAAAAATGTGTTTCTTCCCCACGTTCCTCACTTCCATCCAATCACATTCTCTACCTAATCCTTACCCATCTATGCATCAACAGGACTGGCATCACCTCTAACTCTTTCCTGTACTCTCAAATTCCACTAGCCTCTCTCTGCATGCAGATTGCATGCAGCTTAACATATCATGACAAAATCTCTACCATTCATCACCCATTCCCCGTCAATTGGCCTCCAGTTCATGAACCTCTCCCCATCGCCCCCCAACCCTCTTCCCTTTACCACTCTTAAGTCCTTTTTATCCAAAGCTACCCCTACCCATCTTCTTGATCCCATCCTTTATTCTAAATGAAATTCTTAGTTAGTCTTTATCCCTCTATCAGGGTGAAGTAAGCCACTCCATTGTCCTCGCGTGACGAAGAGCCATCTTCTTTTGTTTTACCAATAAACATAGCAATCATCTTCTCATGTACTGGCACTGTGGACTGGTCACTGCTGTCTTAGACAAAAAGAATAAGATCATAGGTGTTTTAGGTAAATTACTTAGGAGAAATCATAGTGTGGCTGACCTGAAATCCAATAGTTGAAAGGAATCCAAAAGGAGAACTGTTGAACAATGAAAATGTATCTTGACCTAAAATGGAGATTTTGAGAGTAGAATGATGAATTCTTTTGTCAGTCTGCATTGTCTCATATGAATTTCAGATTTGCTACATGTTAATTTTAGCAAAAGAGTATGCTCCTTGAGTAATTAATTGCACTGGAAATGCAAATTACCTGTCATTGTACATGGCATGTTTTCTCCTAGATAATACTTCCAACTTTGACCTGGTGCTCTTGGAGCCAAGTACTACCGATCTGTTTCAAGTTGTGAAATTCTTTTGCAGGACAGTTTTCCTAATATTATGTGCTCATTCTGTAGGTATACATAATAAGGGCAAATGATTTGACTGAGGTTGATGGTGCTCTTAGCCTTCTAATTTTGGATTCTCAAATAAAGCAGAATGATGCTGGTTAGTTTGGTGGGCCAATTTTCTTTTAATTTGTTCGGAGCATCAAATGCTTTCGCATGTGCATGGTCCAATGTTCTCATTTTTTGCTTTTGTGGGTTTTAATAGTTGAATAACTTGATACTGTGACGCAGAGGGAACTGTGGATGCACAAAGCAAGAAGAGACGTCCAAAATCTCTTCCCTTGACAGTTGTGCAGAAGAAGAAAGAGAAGGAAGAGCCATTAGTGCCCCAACGTGGACAACCAGAGGAACAGTCTGGAAATGACAGCGATGAGGTTGCTTCTGAAGTTTTGGAGGGTACCAAGTTCTCTGGATCTTCTTTTCATTTTAAAGATGTTAAAAGCTTTGAGGAATTTCACATTGTGGTGAATGGTGTATGCATCGACTCTGAGCTCCCTGAACACATTCGTCGAAAGTACTATGAACTGTGCTGCAGCAAGAATGCATTTCTTCATGATCGTGTTCTTCCAGGTCTCTACAGTAAGCTAGCCGCTGGTATGATTGTTGAAACCATCAACATTGCTGATGTTATACGAGGTTGTAAACTCAATACCCCAAGGAAAGATTTTGAAGTCTGGGAAAAGTCTCTGAGGTCCTTTGAACTTCTCGGCTTAAATGTGGGATTTTTACGGGCTCGTCTGCGTCGGCTGCTTAGCCTGGCCTTTGACACAGAAGGTGCCTCAGAGGTAAGAAGGTACTGGGAAACCCAGAAGGAGCAAAGTCGCACTGAAGAGGAGATTCAAAAACTTGAGGCGAAGCTTGTGGAACTGAAAGAATTGTCTGCAAAATATGGTCATGAGATAGAGAATTTGAAGACTAAAGCAGAGAGCTATGAGCTTAAGTTCCAAGAAGAGGTTGATGCGCCTTGGTAATATTTTCTTGGATGTGTAGAATCTTTATTTTGTTTCTATTGTGATAGGAGAAAAGGGCATAATATAGCTAAGTTTTCTTCTGCTAGTACTTTATCTTTATAACCAGCTTAATAGGGATGACTTGTTTTTTAACCATTAACTCTCTTGTCGATTTTGAAGAGTATCTAACTAAATAGAACAAGCTGACTCTTAAGTTGCTGTCGTGCACCTCTATTATTTTGTCTTGCTCTATGAGTCTAAGACAACTCTCTGCTCACCCAGTTGGTTGTCGCTCTCCCATAGACCACTGCCTAATTAAACATTATTCATGTACAAACATTTACGCCTGAAATAGGAAAGATTGAGATTAAGGTGTAGAGAAGGGAGCTCTCGAATATGCTTCTGGAGGCAATTTGAAGTTGCATCATCTTGTATGTCTTTGCGGAGTCCCAGAAGACAAGACATTCAGCTTCTGTTGGTGGTATTCATGGCCATGTATTCCTTTTCTTATTGAAGACGATAGTGGTAGCCAAATGCTTCATATGGTGCCACATCGTGAAGCCGGATGGTTTCTAAGTATTTGCAGGCCAGCTTACTGGTGGTGATCTTCTGCTTTAGGGAATATAGGTATATGCACAAAGTTAAGGGTTGAACATGTCTGAGGTTGGTTTAATCTATATAGAGTCCTTTCCATTTTCTCTGTTAATATACAAATGAATGCCTTCTTTTCAGATCGAGTTCTTTTCCGTATCTTGTTCTTGTTTTCCTGGTAGTTATGTTGAAGCCCACCCTAATGGGAACACCAAGTCTTGAATCCTCCTATTTTTGGGGATTGTGGCAGCTAAATCATCCCTAAACCTGCTCAGCCCCTACATTCCCATGCGTGCTTACTAGGGGCATGCTCAGACATGCTTGCTGTCGTCTGTTAACTCGCAATGCTTAATTACATTGCGGACAGCAGGCGACGACTCGCTCGTTCTAACGGTTGTAACTTGTAAGAGTCCTCGAATACAAACTAAAGTTTAAGGTTGGTTTGTACATAAAATTTGTGGAGAGAGGAGACATGAATTGTGTAGAAGATAGAGGGAGATGGCAGCAGAGAACGCCGTAGGGAATTTCTGACGAAAAGGAGAAACTGGATTCCAGAGAGTACTTTACTGCCACCTCTCCACATTTATATAAGGATGCCCATTTGCAATTTGTCAGATGATTCTTTCTTTTTTCTTTTTATTATTTTCTCCTCTCCTTTTCAATCTTTGTTTTTTTTGTTCTTGTTCATCAACGTGATGCTCTGCCACACGCACCCAGCTGTGATATTAGCTGTCATCTTGACCGTTGACTCTCACGACACGCTCCTTCGCCCCTTCTTCCTCTCTCCAGTCTTCCCACCACTGTAACTTCTATAAATTGATTTTATAATATTTGGTACTAGCCTTAATAGTTTATGTATGAAAAAAAATATTAAGGATTGAAGATAGCCAATTTATAATATCAAATCAAATTTATTTTATAATACGTCGATGAGACTATAGTAATGACAAGACATTTTCTGATGATTAGATTTCTTTATAGAAATGACAAGAGTTTTTTTGATGATTAGATTTCTTTAGTTGGAGTAGATAATACTGATTTTAACTCAACCCGTCTCTAGTAAAAAGATACAAGGGCAAGAAATAATGACCCAACATTGCTCTTTGTCTTGGTAAAAGGATCTTTTGTGATGCGGGTTAGGTAGAAATATTTGATAGTTGCAATCTTAATTGTCTTGAAGTAAAAGATTTATGTGAGGGTGGCGTGGGGGGGGGGGGGGGGGGTTTTTTTTCACAAAAGAAAGAAAAAGACAGACAAGTCTTTTAGGTGGAGAAACATAGGAGGAGTTGATCTTGACAGAGACTGAGTTATGGAACTATCAATTGCTCAAAAACAGAGGAAAGTGAGTTGTGAAAAAAGTGACATGCTTTGCCCATAACAGCTAAACAACCAGTAACTTCTACAAGATTACAAGATTGAAAACTCAGACAAACTACAAACAAAAACCCCAGAAACAAAAGAGATAATAAAATCTCAGCATCTCCACTAATACAATTAGATTACTACATCATTAATTAACCCAAACCTCATCTTAAAAAACCAGAAGTCTTCCCCCAAAATTTTCCAGCCAGACAGCCCTCTCTACAAACCCAAAGTCTTCACGCTTCTTTGGCTGTTAGTCAATCAACAAAATCCTGCAAGAAACAAAAACCCTAAATCCCACAACAACCAAAAAAAAAAAAAAAAAAAAAG
>NC_026159.1:2947418-2964692 GCF_000512975.1 Sesamum indicum | reverse complement strand
ACAACCAAAAAAAAAAAAAAAAAAAACAGAAAAGGAGAAAGTGGGTTAGGGAATAACAAGGGTTTTGTTGGAGACAGAACCACAAACCTGCGAGGTCTTGCTGCATTGGACATCATCATGATGAAAGCCTGTCCGTTTCTCTACAGACCTCTCGTTGGTCTTCTCAGGTTTCTTGGACCCAATGTGGGATTTCCTAAGTCCCAGAAACCCCCTCCACCTGGTGGGATTCTTGGGAGGCCTCAAAGAGAAGTCGTCGCTCTCATCTTCCTCATTCTGCAGCTCATCCCTCAAAGTCGTGGTTTTGCTGCTGCTACAACTACTTTCCTTTAATGGGAGCAACCTCCCCTTGAAGAAAAGCTCGTCTGCGCTCATCATAGAGTAATTGCTGACTGAGAACTCGAAGTCTGAGGAAACGGGAGCGTCCCTGTAAGCAGCAGCAACAGTTCTTGAATGTGAGTGTGAGTGTGAGTGTGAATGAGAGGAATCAGCAAAGTCATTGGAGAAGGAGATTCTTGGGCTGATGATGGGAGGAGCCCCCGCTCCAACCCCCACCCCAACCCCGACCCCTTTGTGCTCCGAGTTCTGATTGTACATTTCTAAACATGCCATCCACTGCTCACACCAACCAACAACATATGGTGGGAAATTGGACGCCTAAAAAAAATTCAATTTTTTTTTTAAGCTTTCTTCTTCTTTTTTTTAATTAATTTCCTAGCTCTCTGTTCCTAATAAATTCCACAGGGGTCCCTCTTCCACTGTCGCAGTGCTGCAGTAGATGTTTGTATTTATATCAGATGAGAGTGTGGGGGGGACCTTTTATTTTATTTTATTTTCATGTACAGTTTATTTTTCTTTTGGACATATTCAATCTTCTTAGATACCTCAACTCAATCATTTATTATCACTTGTGCTTCTCCTAAGCTCAAACATGTCCCTATAATGAAATCTTGGTTGGTTTCTAGCAACCATCTATAGACATCAATCTAGTCCAACAGAATACATTATCCTAACTATTAAACTAATCATCAAATTTGAAATCCACGTAATATACTCCATTTATCTACATTTTGTAAAATATTGAATTTGAGCCACCGTTACGAGAATTGACAATTGGTTTGAGTTGAAGACTTGAAGTAGTATTTTGACGGTATGGGGTGTTGCTTACTCATTTTTCCAATAGTGGGTGTGGATGGATAGAAAGAAGAAACAAGTGTAATTTTTGAGTAAAAAGTAGAGGGGTTGGGGGTTTATGGATGGAGATGTGATGGGGGGTTTTGTCAAGACATGTTAGTTTGTGACAGAGTGGAAGTGGAGCATCTGAATCTGAATCTGATGACCAAATCTTGGATAGAATCGGGTGGCGGTCTTTTGTCAATTTGTCACTTCACTCAGTCTTAGTGCTTTGTGTTTGTGTATCTTTCTTAGGCCTTCCATCCATCCCCCAAAGATTCCCCCAACTGCGAAACATTCTTAGAAGAGTACTCTTTTGGCTATTATTTTCAGGTTTCTTCCCCCCACCCCCACCCCCCAATACAAATATCATCTTTGACCAACAAAACAACACACCAGTGTCTTTTCCTGTTAAGGTCGGATCAGATTTTTTGTTATAAAATTTATTTTATATAATATATGCACGTTATGTATATAAAAATATTTTATTAAATAAAATACATGACGTTATCTTTATATACATAATTTATGTATGTAAAATTGAGTAGAAGATGAAATACGATTTTCTACAGAAATTCCAATTGAATTAAAACAGCTAGATGGTATATCAATTCGACATGAAATGAATAAAAAATTGAAACACCTACAAAATTCTCTCAACTTTTTTATAAAAAAAATAAAAAAATTAAATATTTTGTAAAAGAAGCAATTAACTCCCCTATGTTTTGATCTATATATTATCTATTTTGCCTCCAATTAGCACCTAATTTAATATATGAAGAAGTGGGAGAGATTATAGTGTATGTAGAGAAGAGGGAAGAGCAGAAAAAGAAAGTCACGGGTTGATGACATGATGAGAGATTTTGATGTGTGGGTGAGTTAAATGATGAGATTAGATGATGAAGGGTATGATGAGATGGCAGCAGACTCATAGGGTCACAGTAACAGTTTCCTTTGCTGGCAATGAAAGCTACTTTACTCACTTTTCAACCCCTTCCTCCATACCTAATTTTGTTTTCATTGTTTTTGGTAAACCATCTTCATCTTCTCCACCTCCTTCTTAATCCATTGAACATGAGTTTATTATACTAGAAAAAAAAATGAATATTAGTCACAATTTTAATTGCTATGGAGTAAAATCATAGTAAATAATTTTTATTGACTAAGGTTAAATAAATCGATGCAAAAATATAAATTTTTCACCAAGAAAAAGTTATTTGTCGTGACAAATAGTCACCCTCGCAAATACTACGGCCAATAGTCATTGCATTATACGTTTATTTATTTTTAATCATGACTATTAACTATGATTAAATATTATATTCTTTTAGTGTTAAGATGTATATTATTTAAAATTTATTAAGTTTTAAATTAATATAATACTAAATAATCAATTATAGCATATATAATATAATAAAATTGAGGAACTTAAATGATTGGACGTGATATCCCTTGTTGGAGCTGAATGTGGAACACAAGTACATTATCAAATAATAATAATAATATATTATTATTATTATTTTTTTGATCAATAGGCATTCACATTGTACTTATATATTATATATATAAATGTTTAATCAGTGATACTATTTTCCTTTTCACCACGAGTTCAAATGTCACTTTCTATTGTACTTTTAATCTTCAATCCCTCTTTTTCTGGTATCAAACAAACCCTAAGGATAAGAGAGAGAGAGAGGGGGGTTGGATGGCATATCGTGCAGTGCAGTGGCCACTGTTGACTGAGCTTTGACTTCTCGTATCACCACTCAATGAGCTGGCGGTGCCCATGGTTTGACGTGGGTCCACGTGAGCCCGATTCATCCTATACGAAAAATACTCTATTCCCTCCCAAAAAAAAAAAGAAAATCATGTAATTGTGAAATTAATACGGAGAAAAAGTTGTCATATTTCGGGACTTTAAATCTCAGAGTTCGCATATAAAAATACTGCAAATATAAATAATTTTAATTCATTGGAAAAAGAAAAGCAGCAAATCCAAATAAAGATTAGGGGTTGTTTGGTTTGTCAGCTAAACAAACATTAACCAGTATTTTATTTACAACCTACGGTATCGGCGAAAGATTCGGTATCTATCACTTCATTTAACTTTTTCCTACATCTCCAAGTCCAAATTCAAACAACCTTTGAATTGAAGTTTCTTTTACCCATAAACTTTTTAAGGTTTTATTTAAAATATTAATTTTTTTGTCCAAACTTGTTAATGCCAAACATAACTTGGGACTAATACGACTAAATTTATATCTCTATTTAAAAAAAAATTATAATTAAAAGCCACATCCTAACAAATCTTGTGTTAGAGAATTGTTATCAGTAGCAATTCGTTATTGATTCGCGTTGACCGTTGATTTTAGAGGGAATAAACATGCAAGTTTTCCTACTTAGTGCATGTTTAATTTAAGAGATAATTACATGGCTATTTTTAATATTATATTATAACTACACATAAATTCTATGTGGTTTGAAAAATTACTTCTAATATTTCTGATAAACCCATCGTTAGCGAAAATAATTGCTTCGTTTATATTAGCAAAATAATTGAATCAAAATTCAAATTTACCTCTCATTAACTTATTACTGATTCATTATAAATTAAATGAATCATTTTCTACCAAATGTTTTTTTAAAAAGGATAAAAATAATACTTTCTATGTGTAAAGATGTATAATCATAATTTAATAAAAAAAATTCAACGTATAATAAATTAATAGTAACTCGATATTTATTTGGATTTAAGTTTCCTATATAATAATGCTACGTAGGCAGCTTGAAATAAAATAATTGGGAGGACAAGATTTGGCATTAATGGTCGGTCAATAACAGCCCGTACATAGCTGGACAGACGTGTTTGAAATTTAGCTTTCCAGCACTCAGAAACTCACTACGGACAACTTTAATATAATAATATTATACTAAAATTCTGCCCAGATAACACATAAGATGCCTTCACTTTTAATTTTTCAACCACAAACCAAAATACACCAATAAAACTTAAAAAATAAAAATAAAAATACAAGTTCCAACCCGTTGAACAATCATCTTAATTAAAAAATTTAATTTGTTAGAAAGAATTTTTTTTTTTTGTGAAAGAAAAAAAAATTATTTGACAATTAATACGTTCTCTTACGTGTAAATCTTTTATGCAGAACTTTTATTTTATAAATAAACGACGATAATAATAAGATTTGAATTTATGGCCTCTAGTTTGACATGACTATAATACCGTATCAAGCAACTACCTTGAAAAATATCATCTAATATGAATATTTTTGATATAATCAGATTTTTTTTTTTTACTCAAATCAAGTTTTATTGAACTAAATCAACTAGATGGTAAGTATATTATATTTATTATTTTAAAAAATATAATCGAATCGCACTACAAATAAATTATATTTAACATATAATTAATTTTTAATCTGACCAAACTCGATTGGAATTAGAAAACAAACCTCCATCTTGGAAATTAAGGAAGGGACTTGCATTGGGGTACGGAGTAGTACAAGAAAAAGAGAGATGGGGTTTAAATGGCAGTGGACCGGACTGGAGGTAATAATAAATATCTGGTTTTAGTATTCAAAGGGAGTAGAATAGTAACAACAACCACAAACAATGTAACCCGAAAATAAAAGGATGAATGCTTTTTTATTTTTTTAATCTACCATTTTTTTTCCTAAACTAAGTTTAAATAAATAAATATTTTTAGTCATATAAACATTAAATATTAAAGTCTTAAAAAATGGACATTCGTAAATTTATTAAGGAACGAAAAATGCTGACCTCTGCGATCAAATATATCGACAATTTTTGTGCGTACATATATAATTTTTATGTTCTATAAAAAAATCATTAATAAAATATTAATGTTCTGAATTCAAATAAATGGAATCTAAGATTTTCTTTTTATTTGTAGCAGAAACAAAATGTATGGCCAACAACTTGAATACTGGGCTTGCATTAAATCCTTTGGGCCGGTCTTAATAAACTAGATTGACTGTGCAATATGATTTGAGTTGGGCTATTCGGATAGGCCCATATGAATTTTGTCGTTTATTCCTTTTGTTTTCCCACTCACACACACACACACACACTAGGCCAATGTAACAGACTTGAAAATTGTCAAAAAATTAAGAAAAAACCCAGATTTAGTATTCGAAATTTCTTGCATCTTGTATTATAATTAAAATATACACGCTACATATATAAAATATTATGTTGAATAAATCAGATGACGTAATCTTGGTATATCTGGTGTGTTTTTGTTAATTGGATTTGGAATAGAAAATGCAATCTGGTAATCTATAAAAGGAAAGAAATGCCTCACCACAACCACAGACTGTTTCACTCGGAGTTATGGCAAAATATAACTCACATTTATTTATTTACATTTCATCAAAAAAGGAGAGTTCCGGGAAAAAAGAAAAAGAAAGAAAGAAATAGGCGCGTACTTTTGCAATAACACAGTAAATAGGGCTTCAAGAATTAGTAAAACATTTTGATTGATGTTAATCCTTCCTCTTCTCCACCCTCATCTTCATGATCAACAATTTGCATTGATCCTGTCAGCTCTCTTGCCCTGTTCGCTTGCAGTAACCAGTCTGTTCTGCTCAAGGCCCAGACCATCACAACTGCACATACGATCTGGGCTCCCAGCAGACCCAACCACAGCCCCAACAGGCCCATTTTCATCCCAAAACCCATAAAAACGGCCAGTGGTCAGCCCACACCGTAGAATGACCCCAGATTAATATGAACGCCAAGACTGGGCCTAGCACTGCCCCTTAGTACCCCACATCCGGTGGTTTGCGGGCAGTTCCCCAGCTCACACAGCCCCACAATCGGCATGACGGCTGCGGTTAGCGCAATGATGGCCTCGTCTTCAGTAAAAGCCCGGGCCCAAGTGCTGCCTAGAGTTGCCATGAATGACATGGCAATGAAGCTTGTGAAGATGGCACAGAACAAAGCTATAAGGGATGAGTTTCTTGCCTTGCTAGGCTGGTTTGCTCCCAGCTCGTTACCAACACGGGTTGATGCAGCTAGGCTGAGAGCTGATGGGAAAACGTAGATGAGGGAAGTGGCCTGCAGGAGGATCCCCATGGTGGCAACAGCCTCAGCTGCATTTGCAAGAACCCCTGACAAGAGTATCATCAGCTCATACCACCACCACTCCAAGCAAACTGAAATGCAGCTTGGCAAGGCGAGGTTGAGGATAGATTTCCATTCGTGATCAAAGGATTTCACTGTCTCCCAGCTGCCAAGAAACCTAGATTTTCTCTGCATGCCCCAAAAGCACAAGTAAACCATCAGGTTTGCAAGAAGAATGAAGTCTGTTATAGCTACGGATAGAGCGATCCCTCGAATTCCAAGACTTAGATGATTGATGAAAAAATAGTTCATTGGTGCATGCAGAGCGAGAGCTAAAGCTGCACTCAACATGAGAGGGAGAGTGATGTTTTGGGACCTCAAGTAGATCTTGAGAGGATTGATGAAAGACTGGAATATGAGGTCCGGGAGGCAAAAAGTAAGGTAAGTTGAAGCAATGGAGGAAATGGTGGGATCTTGATCACAGAAGGCGAGAATCGGTTGGATGTTTAGCCACAGGATGGAGATGGGAATGCATGCAAACAAAAGAATGATAACAGTGCGTTGTAGGGTTTGGCCCATGAGAGGCCACTGCTTGGCTCCAAAGGCTTGAGAGGAGATGGCCTCCATGCCCAAGGCGAGGCCGGAGATAATGGAGTAGCCGGTTATGTTGGCTATGCCAATTGCGAGTGATCCACCAGCTAGAACATCCTTCCCCAACTTTCCCAAGAACAGCATTGATATTAAGGATTTGCCGTAGATTAGTAGGCCGGTGATGATCATGGGAAAGGCTATTGTGTAGATCATTTTGATCTCTACAATCACCTGAGAAAGAGACAGAAAACAGTATTTGGCGGACTATATATGGAAAGCGAACAAGAAGAGAAAAAAATGGAAGATAACAAGAGTAATAAGTTGATTAATTAACCTCAGACAAAGAGAGCCCTCCTACTTGGGAGCCACAAAACTCTGAATCTTCTCCACTGCTCTTGAATCTGCAGGCTCCATTCTGGTCTACAAGAAGAGGAGCAGAAGGTTCCGAAGCCATGAAAACAGTGAAACTAGAGCTCAATTCTATTATGAATCCTTCTCTCTGGTGAAGGCTTAAATACTGCAGAGACAAACCAATTACACTGAAAATCTCTGGTATAAATACTGAGGAGCTCTTTCACTCAGCCTTAGATAAAAAAAATGGCTTAGGTACATACAACTCTATCTACTTCACTGTCACCGCCAGCTGAATGTGTGTTTTAGGTGAAAATGTGTGTATTTTTGCAAGGGTGTTTGGTGGTGAAGGAACAGATGTAGGCAGGATAAGGTGGAGGGTGGCAGTAGGAAGAGATTGTCCTGTGTGAAGTGCAAGCCAAATTTTTGTTACCAGACCTACAGCTTCACCTCAGTTATTCTTGGCCTCAAATGACAAATCCTTACAAAGCTGTCATCATCGTATTTTCTAACATAATATCTCATTTACTCATTTCTTTCTCAATTTCTTTTTATTTGGGCATCATCTTGCTCAGAACTTAATTAATTACTTCCTAAGCACTCCAAAGAATTATTGTATTGACTTCATGTACATGCAAATGGTATCAGAATGAGATAATTGGGCAACTGGGCTCTGTCCATAGTTAGGAGTATAATAGCATGAATTGCACGTGCCATGGCTCTGCCAATTATACATACATCAAGGAGGTAAAATTCCAACTGGGGAGCAGTACCTAACGTGCGACTTGGGCCTGGAGTTAGAATTCTGGTTACTGCAACAACACAAGAAGTACGCAGGGAAAAGAAAGGCCTGCTCTCTTTTGTCAGTCTGTTTGCAGAAGACCAGTATATAAGTCTTCACTGGTGAAAATTCAGAACAAGGAGGGAACTAAAACAGATTGTATTTACCTAGAATAAGCAGACTAGAAACTGTACAATTCTTTTGTTATAGAGGCTTATGAGTTTCTTTCCGTGTTCCAATAATTAGTCTAATATGCTGTAAACAAGAAGAAATAGCGAGAGTTTCTCTGAACGCACTGAGAGCCAAGATGACTTGCACAGCATAGGCAGAAACGGAAAGATCTTGCGGGTATAAACGATATGGCACAATTGATCATACTGATTTTGATAATATACACATGCTAAACCAAGTAAACAAGAAAAAAGAGGGGAAGATCGTGGGCAAGAAAATCATACCATGTTGAGACAGGGCACACCAGAAAGTACAAAATGCAGCAATTTTTTGTTTGCCACCCTCCTAGACCCAGTATGTATAATAAGGTAAAAACTATCCCTATCAGTTGTGTAACTGATTGAATGCTTAAAGAAGCAAACGATGTACCAGTGCCCGACAAAATATCACAGAAATATCAGTACCACTGTTTTTATAATGCATTCCTTTCGATACAGCACAACTCGTCAGGGACGCACTGTTTAAAGACAGAGGTAGGCCACAAAAAGGGATGTATCACTGCTTCTTAAATAGAAGGAAGTGCACCACAGAAAACAAAAATAGTTAGTATTATATATGTAGGTGTATGTGTTGTGTGAGTGCGTATGATCACAGAACATAGGGACCATATATCTGTGATTAATCCGTTTTCTGTCCTCCTCTCCTTCCCTTAGTCGGACAGGATCTTGCTTTCTTGCATCCCCACTTCCGGGGTGTCATTGCTGGGAATGGGCAAAGCATGGACAAACTTCACATGAGGTATCAGAACCATGAAAACTGTAGCTGCTTTTGAATTGTCAATTCTATACCCCCAATTGATACTAGTGATTTATCCATCACTTCAGAAAGATAATCGACTTTTCTAATTTGAACAGGATCCAAAAGAATCCTAGTCGTTTCGTTTGTTGTCACATCTTTCTGTGTGACTCAAAAAGTGTAACATAAGAAAATGAACCAACAAATATCAATTTCACAATTGATTACCATAGCAAGACAGTATTGTTTGACTCTGTTCTATTCTAATAGACATACTTGACAGTTCGTAAAAAATTCATTATGGTATTTTCCAGCCATTTTCACCAAGAAGGGGCTAACCTACTATTGTATAGCAGAAGCCAAACAAGGAAACCATGTAAAGAAATCTTGTTGGGATGCTTAACAATTCATCATATAACGGAAGGATCCAGCAGTTCTCGGACTTCTTAAACATTTGGTACAGTTCATTATTGCTGCAAAAGAAAAATAAAGAATTATCAAGTTGTGCAGAAAGAGTGAGCATATAAAAAGTGCTCATATCATATGGCTGTGCCATAACTCTATAATTCTAAAATTAAGGGAAACAGTTCTAAACATGGCAAAAGTACACATTTACTCCCATAGGATACGGGTTCAACACTTTTAGCATTATGCTTACGGGATTTTCAAAATGGCTCCAAAGTTGGAAAAACTGGACACATTTAGTCCTTTCCTTTACGAAATTTTCAAAATGGTCCCAAAATTTAGTCCTGTACTTTATGGGATTTATGGGAATGTGTAGAGTTTTCCCAATTTTGGGACTACTTTGAAAAATTCCATAAAGTATATGACCAAATATGTCGAGTTTTTACAATTTAAGGACCATTTTGAAAGTCCCGTAAAGGAGAGGAGGACTAAAAGGTTGAATCCTTTATTCTATGGGACTAAAAGTGTAAGTTCGCCTCTAAACATTGTTGCAACATGGAGATTGGTTTTCAATGATATCCTTAAGTTCACATATTTCAAATTTTGAATTTCCATGTGGATGTTCATGGAACATTTCAGTACATACATCTTGATGTACATTGCTTTCTATAATATACACCAGCTAGGATATTTAGACAAGTGAACTCAATTCGTTGGCAACAAGGCCTATATCAAGAATGCTTGTTTACTATAAAAGAAAAAACAACAGATGTACATGTAATGCGAACTTCCAAATCAGTTCTAGCAACCTCATTGTGTAAATACTCAAGGAAACCAAGTTAAAGATCTTCAACTACCAAATTAATCATTCCAAACACTTGCCAATTTCCAGCTGGGTGAGATTAGAACACAAATCACCTATACATCAATGAGTGTCAATCATAGTGCCTAGGGGAGATGAATTACGAAAGGCCCTAAATGGATAAAGTATGGGTGATTCCTGGAGCTATAAACAACTGGAAAATAGAAAAGATGGAACGAAAAAAAGCTACCCTTCACCCCTCTGTGGGGACCTAAAGCTGAGACTAAAATCCTGCTCAATAACATGCAAAACATTCATTCAGCAGTACCTAAAGTGGGCCTTCTCTGAACTCCCCCGAAAAGCATCACAAAAGGAACTTCACTCCTCATATACATCCTGGTCCCCACCAGCCCTCCAGTATGGTGATGCAGACATGACTCATATGAAGCAAATGTCTTGGCAGCAATGTTAAGATATAGTCAAATTTCTAAGAAATGAGAAATCTTGAAGGAATTTTCCCTATTTACAGGATACAAAATATTTAGCTTACAGTACTTCAAACCTTCAGTTTAATCATCAGAAATAGCACAAAGAGAAGAATTACGCTAATCACAGTATAAAGTAAAATAAGCCACTTGGCAACAGTGGAAGTCAAAAGTTGCAAGATGTAATACATTAACCTCAGCAAATTCAGATATAATATAATAGGAACACAATGGACTTCAGATTTCTTGTCAGCAAAGAGAAGAGTACAACAAAACAATTATAATTATTTAATGAAGATTGCTGAGTTAGTATACAAGGATTGACACATTCAGATCCTTCCTTATTAGGGAATAATAAAATCTAAAATCGTCAAACTTGATTTACAATTGAGAGCATTACCCTCAATATCATGCACCTCAAGCACACATACATAACAAAAGATATGATAATTTATTTAAATCATTAGAACAAATAATAGATATCAAATATTAATATTATTCTAACCATCAAGCATAAGATTCTGAAATCTGTAGTCTTGCTTTTTCCACCTATATTTTTTTCTAATGTAATTTGGAAAACATCAACCAATTTTCCATATGAAAGCAGAGGAGAGACATAAGAATTGAGTCTTAAAATTGACAATCCATTCTCTTACTAACCCCCCCCCTTCGTAAGATTAAATAACCGACACTTCCCCTGCCGCACCATTCGTGCAGTCTTCTTATCAACCAAATTCTAGACCTAGAGATGAACAGCAATTTGCTCATAAATCAAACATATAAAATTGTACCATCCTTCAAGTGAAATACCTAGATATCAAAAGATTAAATACACACGTTCAAAGAGTTGAACTGCAAATTGAACGCAACATGATACACTACAAGACAAAAGGCATTTTAAGTATAAGATACATAAGTTGTTTAGAAGGTACATATATTAAGCCTTACACAGCTACTCGCACTTCGAGAGGGTTGATATTTTCACATCATCTCAAAGATCTGCTCAAAGCAAACAATTTCGCTATCAAATAGCATGTAGGTGGGAGGAACAAGGTAAAAATGATAATTAAATTGACAAAATCTGAAGTGTGTGCAAGTTCTTGTATTGTAATGATAATTATATTTTTAATGCCACAACATGAAATGAACAACCAACAGAATCTCTTCAGAGCATATATTAAATCATGAACAAAAACTTACATGTATAGGCATTTCAGCTATGATCAAACCACTGCTTTCTTCAAGGCTTTTAAGAATCACCACTTCTCCCCCAACAACCATGTTGATCACTATACCATCTTTACACATACAGGAAAAGAAGCACCACATTAGAAATATAAGAGAAAAGTCAGGAACATGCTATGTTAGGGAAGAAGTGGAAAGCTGAAACCGACATCCCCTATTTGCATGACTAATTAGGCAAGAAAACATTTTTACTATATTTCTTTTCACTCTGCGACTTTCACACCACATATTCCAAGGTAATTTCACACTCCTTCAATTGACTACAAACCTGCTGACAAACAAGTTGACATGCGCCTCATATATGTCTCCTGTGTAAGAAGATAGTCAATTTATTAGGGATTACACACCAGTCAAGCTAAAACAATTTCAATTAATCATGTAACAATTTCTGTAAATGAATTACTTGAGAAAATAATCTTCCAAGAGTGCATATTGGTGCGATCACAATTGACATCATATTATTTCTATATGAAGATTTTTATCTAATAAACCACACAAAGAATGGTCTGCTCTTTCATTTTGTTAAACCAAATACTTGACTGAACATAAACTTCTGGACTACTAGTTGGAAGTTTTTCATACGGCTTATATTCTTCTCTGTTCACAGCTTACAAGCATTTGATGTAATGGTGAAAATAAAATCAAGCACCAAGATCATTCATTATGCTTATGAGCCTCAGGCAATTCAAATTATAGTAGGCATCTTTCAGATGAAACCCAACTAAGGCGAAAGAAAGATATAAGAAAATTTTTCGGTTGGCAAAAAGTGTGTAAAAAGTAGAAGATATAAGTTGCCACTTATTTACATTACAAGGAAGTCCAATGAAAAAAAGAGAAAGCAAAACATAAGGCACAATGACATTGCTTCAGCTTAGAGATACTTGGAGTAGTACTGCAAACGAGCTGAACTTAAGCCTTTAAAAAAATTTAGGCTTGAGATTGTGTAGAAACTTCCAGATCCAGCTTGCAAATTTAGGCTCAACTTGTTAGGGTTTTGATAGTTAAGGCTATCCGAGTTTAAGCTCAACTTGGCAAAACACTATAAAAAATGTAATATTGGATTCTTGAATCTCACTATTACTATCACCACGGCTATTGCACTTGACTTGACGAAGGAAGAAAGGAAACTAATCATTTAGAATTGGTATTTCTTCCTCTATACTATTCTTTAAAATAAAAGTATAACATAATTTAAGATATAGAAAATTTAAAAGAAAAATCAAAGCTCTCAAAGGCTTGGCTTTCCAATGTATTCCAATCAGACTTGAGTTCACCATCACTACTCAGATACCTCTCCTGTAATATTACGATATACTTGCCTCTCCAATAGAAAGTCCAATGGTCAATCTCATCCTATCAGCAGAGGTCAGCTTCAATACAGAGAAGAACATTTTGATGGGTCCTTCAGCCACAACTACAAGCACTGAAAGAAACTGAAAATTTCTCAACTCTTATACATTACTGGTCAACTTCAAATGGCATATAATAACATGTCTCATCATGCACTTATGGGAGGGACTACCAAGGCAAGAATTAACCTTTAGCTCGTGGATTCATGAGGATTTTGACCTTGATTTACATTCATTTGAGTTTGTCGACATTGCACATTTTCAGTTTCTCCTTGCATCATTCATTAATTTGAAGGATCACCACGAACTAACAATTTGACTCATGGATTCAGGAGGGTTTTTACCATAGTTCTATACTCTCCAATGTTGCGCACATTTAACTTTTCTAAATTTCTTCTTGCCTTGGTGCATCTAATAATTTTACATACTCCTGGTCCATGTAAAATCAGACATATGGTCGTTTTAGCAGCAGCCCCATGTTTCATTTCCACTGAAAATTACTTCCCCAGAAGAATCTGTTGTAAATACTCATTCTGGTTAGATATATAAACAGAATTGATGTATAATTATAGAAAAGTTAGACACTCACATACCAATATCAAGCAGGAAAATGATACTAGTTACCCTAAACATCTATCTGAATCAAGATATGTGGTACAAATGGCTCTTGGACTGAATCCAGATGCCACCATGAGATATTGTTTTTTGAGCTAAGGACTGCAGCTGCAATCAAATACTTATAGAATTGAGCAACACATGTCAAACCTATTTGGTTGTGTGCAAAATGGTGTAACTCTACAAAAATTGCAAAATTCACTAAAGCCAACTTCACCAAGATAATTTAAAATAGCAAATTAGATTAAATATTATCATGTATGACATGCTAATTCTTAAACAAACATGTGTGCTCAAGGACACGAACGTGCGTCTTGTATTTGTGCAAAGATATTTCACTCAAATATTATTCTAATGGGGTAATTAATGTTTATTTTTTCTTTCCTGCAGAGAGTCCATCTTAGAAGAATATAAAGGAAACACACAACTGACCTAACACCATAATACAGAAAACCGTCGACCAAAAGGAGTTGGAGTGACTACTCTTGCATCCTTATCAGTTGAACTCCTCCAAAAACAATAAAAAAGGAACTGTTTACCCAATGCTATGGTGTGTCTCTCCCTCCCTAGTCAGGAAGGCAGTTTCACATCAAAAGGGGCAGCTGAGCAAGGACTACAGTAGGTCTTCTCTTTCACTTGTTTTCTGTCGGTTATTTCTTCCAATTTCCTTTGAAAAGTCCTTCTTCTTCGTCTTTCCTATTTTTTTTCAATTTGTTTCTGAATTGACTTCTTTTTTTTGTGTGGTTATTAAGTCATCAAGAGAAACAAACAACCCAATCCCTTTCAACTGATCATCTCAGAATCCAACTTAAGGAATTCCAAACTTTAAATAAAATGTTTCATTATTCACCCTCTCTGGTGCTCTGAACATCCTTGGTATTGGCTAAAGTTTCGTCATAGAGCATGTCAGAAAGAAGCCACAAGAAAATACTCTCAACATTGATTTCTAATTTAGTGCATGATGATCTCGAAGATGCAATAATATGCAATAATATGCATACTACATAATTCAACATTGTTAATGCAGAAACCATAATGAATGAGGCTACTGAAACCCGCCACCCAAGGGAAGCAAGATTTAAAACACTTGAGGGAAAGCCAGGCTTCAAAAAAATATACCTTCTTTGTTGGCAGCTCATAATTGATCAAAATGCGAGCGCTAACGGGCAACTCCGAGGAGCCAATAACTGGAAGGCAAGCATCCGTAACAACAAGCACGTGTGACTTCTGCTGCTCTTCCTTTTCTGCCTCCTCATCAGCTTTCTCTCTTCCCAACTTATTCCATCTCACTGTTGCCTGCCGAAAATCCTCCAGAACCCGCGCTCTATCTGCTTCTGAAAGGTCACTGTACTGCAAATTAGAGCAACAAATTCAGAAGATAAAAAAATATCTAAAATACATTAAAAAAAATGCAATCATAAGTCGAACCAAAATATTTAGATGAAAAAATGAAACCATCCGTACCAGTGACGAAATAGAAATATAAGACGATAGATTACAGACATTGGAGCAGACGGCGTCAAGCTCATCACGAGTGCTGCAGCACACAACCATTGGAAGGCAAGGGCGCCGCCCAGCCATGCCTAAAAGATCCACCAGTGTTTCCTGTCGATTTTCTTCCAACTTTAAGCAAATTCAACACTTAACTTAGTTTACGGAATTAAACCCAACAAATGTACTGAAAGGTATTCTCGGACACCATTTTGAATTGAAGTCTGTCCACGGCAAGGTAGAAATGGCGTTGTGGGCTGAAAATTCACAAATAATTTCGATTAATTCCCACAACTAGAACAAACAAAAAGAAGAGCAGATCCTAACGAACTATGTAACCGAGGAAAGAATCTAAAACACGAAAAAAAAGAAAGATAAGCTAAAGGAACCACCTGAAAGAAGAGGGCGGCGAAGGAGATGTGGATAGAGGAGATTCAGCGACGTCCATTTATTCTCACTTCTCAGTCGGCAGAATCGCCGCCAAAAGTTTGCTCTTCAGTTTCTTTATAGTTTGCGTTGCGTTCGGAGTATCCGTCGGGCACACATTACTTCATGTTTTTCTTCTTTCCCTTCTTTTTTTTCCCTGGTGAGGACAAAAGCTTGTGAAAATCATAATTTCACCCCTATACTTTGGATCCGTTACGCACAACCCCCATCAAATTACAAATGAATCACCATAAAACTTTTCAGAAAAAAGATGTTGAGACTGCCACATCTTGCATGGCTTCACCATTAACATTACTACTCTTATCTAATTTAGATACCATTATTATTTAAGGTGTTTGTGTTTAAGGAGTTCAATATCAAATTTGTTAGTTATGTCATGTTTATAGAATCCACTCTATTTTATGCATAAACCACCCAAGTTTTTCTTTATTTATTGAAAAATGATCATTTAATAAGAGTTGCATTAATTGTAAGTCTTTAACCAATAAAAATAGGATTATTATAATATTTGGAGCTATTATTATTTTATCCGAAATTTTTGGAACTATTATTTGTATATAAATATTATTTGAGATATCTATTTACTTTTTTATCAAGAAAATGGTGATTAGAATAAGTAACTTTCTGGATATATTTTAATGTATTTCATAAAATAATACCATATGTCATGTTCAGTAACATGTATATGATTGCATGGTAAAATAAGTTGGATGTGGCACAGCATTAGGTGGGATTTTTAGCTTTTGAACATGTTTACTTTCATCTCTCTCTTTAATTTTAATTAAAATTTATTTTTGACTTTCTCAAATATTTAATTGAAATGTCAAAGAAAACATAACACTTAGTATTTTAAATTATTTAATTTTTATTCTAAATTATATTTTATGATGCATTAACAGATTTTAAATTTCATTTTTGTGAAATTATTTTTTCAAATGATTTATCAGAAAAAATTAAATTGAGATATTAATAGATGAATATGAATGTAATAAATATAATTATCACTCATATTAAAAAAAATTAAATAATTACAAACAATTAAATATTAAAAGGAAATTAGTATTAAGAAAATAAAAAGAAAGTGGGGGGGGGGGGGGGGGGGGGAGGGGGTCCGCATCTCTGTATCTGCAATCTGTTTCTCCCTCGACTAAAGTACGCAGTAGGGTTTTCTCTCTCTTATCTCACATCTCTTCCTACTTGGCGCACGTAATTAACCCTGCAACTATTCTATCCTGCGCTAATCCGAGGTACGCTCTCATCATGCGCCCCTTCCCCCACCCTCCACCTCCATTTCTTGCCTGATCCCCGACTTATTTTTCTCCCCCATCAACCATAGTTCGAATTAAATTTAATTGCACTTTTTTTTGTTTGAATGTATTGATTGCATTTATCTGCTCTGCTAATAGGAAAGACTGGCTCGATTAATCTGTGCCCTCTTTTTTTATTTGTTATTGTCATTGCTTTTAGAGGCTA
>NC_026159.1:2939296-2947392 GCF_000512975.1 Sesamum indicum | reverse complement strand
GTTTGATTTTTTCCATTGAGATGGAAAGTGGGGGGGAGTGAGAGTGAGAGGAGAGCGCTTAGGGTTAGGGTTTTTTTGATGCGTTGGCCTGGTTCGGGATCCCGTTTTCCAGTTTGGCTTTCGGGTCCGGTTTGGAGATGGCCAATCATGGCGCCAAGTTTGTGTCGGTGAATCTGAACAAGTCGTATGGACAGCAGAATCAGCATTCTCATCATACTACTCATTACCCATATTCTAATGGAGGTGGTGCCTCTTACGGGCAGGCGGCAGCTGCTGGACGGGGCAGGCCAGGGAGTGGAGGTGGTGGAGGAATGGTGGTTTTATCACGGAATCGCGGTGCTGCCGCGAAGGTTGTTCCAAAACTATCTGTTCCACCCCCCTTGAATTTGCCATCCTTGAGGAAAGAACATGAGAAATTTGATATGTCAGGCTCCAGTGGACTGGGTGTTGGTGCTGGGACTGGGAGTGGATCAAGACCCTCTTCATCGGGTGTGGGCTGGACGAAACCTGTCGCAGCAGCTTCTGCAGTGCTGGAGAAGATTGAGAGTAGTGTTGATACTCCTGGGGTTGATGGGATGGATGCTATGGATGGGGTAACTCGTGGAATTGGTTCTTATATGCCCCCTTCAGCTCGTTCTAATGGGGTAGGAGCTGTCGGTTCTGCAACTGTATCTCGAGATATTCCACCATCGGCAGAGAAACCCATGGTTTTGAGAGGTGAGGATTTCCCAACTCTGCAGGCTGCCAGGCCTGTCTCCTCTGGGACATCACAGAAACAGAAGGATGGCTTAATTCAGAAGCAGAAGCAGGCCACATCCGAGGAATTGACTCAGGATAAGAGGGACAGCTATCATTTGGGTCCACTGGTTGATGTGAATCCACAGGGTCACTCCTCAAGGAACACTGGTAGGTTATTGGAAAACGGCGGTGAGGGCCATGGAATGGGTAGTGGGCAAATGGCTGATCAAGTTCGGAAGCCGGACGAATATTTTCCTGATCCACTGCCACTGGTTCACATGAATCCAAGGTCTGATTGGGCAGATGATGAACGTGACACAGGCCATGTAATTGTGGAGCAGGGAAGAGATATTGGATTTTCAAACAATGAAAGTTATTGGGATAGAGATTTTGACTTGCCCAGGCCCACTGTTTTGCCTCATAAACCAGCTCAGAATCAATATGACAAATGGGGTCAACGAGACAATGAAACTGGAAAGAGTTTTTCCAGTGAAGTCCTTAAAATGGATACATATAACAAAGATGCGAGAGCACCTAGTCGGGAAGGTGATGAGGTCAACAAGTGGAGATCCACACCGCCTTACAAAGACAGTTTTAATTCTCAAGGAGGAAATTATAGAGCTGAAGTTGGTGCAAGAATGGCTGGTCACAATAACATGGTAAAGGAGAATAAATACATCCCACCTCGTTATGGAGACACTGGTCGAGATGGAAGCAGCATGCTCAATCAGGATTTTGCATTTGGGAGGAGGGATTTAGGACTTGCAGGACGGCAGCAGCAGCAGCAGCAGCAGCGACATAATGCAATAGAATCATTTAACAATAGAGGTGGTGAGCATAATTCTCGGGATCGCCATGTCACTGAACAACCTACTCGGTATAGAGGTGATAACTTTCGGAGTAATACACTGTCCAAATCATCTTTTGCTTCTGGTGGGAAAATGGCTCCGATGACTGATCCCATACTAACTATGGGTCGTGATAAACGATTTTCAAAAAGCGAGAGACCCTTCTCAGATGATCCTTTTATGAGAGACTTCACGTCTGCTGGTTTTGATGAAACAGATCTCTTTCCTGGGGGTCTTGTTGGGGTGATTAAGAGGAAGAAGGATGCTGCCAAATCCACTGACTTTCATGATCCTGTTCGTGAATCTTTTGAGGCAGAGCTTGAAAGAGTTCAGAAAATGCAAGAGCTTGAGCGACAGAGGATTGTTGAAGAACAAGAAAGAGCATTAGAGCAAGCTCGAAGAGAGGAGGAGGAGAGACAGAGAAGGATTAGAGAAGAGGAGGAACGGCAGCGCAAGTTGGAGGAGGAAGCCCGAGAAGCTGCATGGAGAGCTGAACAGGAGCGACTTGAGGCTATTCGAAGAGCTGAAGAGCAGAGAATTGCCAGGGAAGAGGAGAAGAGGAGAATCCAGTTGGAAGAAGAGAGGAGGAAGCAAGCTGCAAAACAGATGCTTCAGGAATTGGAAGCTAGGATGGCCAAGAGGCAGGCTGAAGCCACCAAGGGTGAGTCTTCTACCTCTAAAACAACTGTGGATGAGAAACTAGAAGCTGCAGTGAAGGAGAAACATACCTCCAAGAATCTGGATTCTGATACGTGGGAAGATGGGGAGAGAATGGTGGAAAATGTGATGACTTCAGGTTCATTTGATTCATCTGCTCATAGTAGACCTGTTGAGATGAGCTTGAGGCCTTACCCTCCTAGAGAAGGTCCTTCAAACTTTCTTGACAGAGGAAAAGCTATTAATTCTTGGAGAAGGGATGTGTTTGAAAACGGCTTTCCTTCGCCACTGTCAGACCAGGAGACAGGTCATTACAGTCCAAGACGAGATGCATTTGGTGGTGGCAAAGCAACTTATCGGAAGGAGTTTAATGGAGGAGCTGGATACATGCCTTCCAGGGCTTACTTAAAACCACGGGTGCAGGAACAGTACCCAGATGAGTTTGGATATCATAAAGACAATGGCTGGAATCTTCCTGGGAATTCTGAGTCATATGGAAAAGTTAGGGAGATAGAACCAGAATTCAATGATAGCGTTGCAGATAAGTATGGTGATAGTGGATGGGGGCAGGGGCACCTTGGTGCTAATACTCGTCCTCCTTACCCAGAGCGGTTGTATCCGCATTCTGAGGCAAATGAACTTTATTCCTATGGGAGGTCAAGGTATTCCATGAGACAGCCTCGTGTGCTGCCCCCTCCACTTGCTTCATCCCAAAGGATTAGTTTTAGAGGAGTTACTGAACGTTCTGGTCCTTCAGCTTTTCCAGATAATGACATTCATTATTCACATGCAGCCAGGACTGAATCGACCAGGCAGACAACTTATTATGGTAGTAATCAAGGAGGTCTTGAGCCGTCTGAGGTTTTTGGACTGCAGCAACAAAATAGTACTTCTGAAGACCAGAAATTGAATAATCCATCAAGGTGTGACTCACAATCCTCACTATCTGTTTCTAGCCCCCCGACTTCTCCACCTCATCTCTCCCATGATGAGTTGGATGAATCTGGAGATTCTCCTGTAACATCAGCTGCAGCAGAAGGGAAAAGAAGTCTTCTCACCGGGAGTGGATCTGTTGTCCACAATGGTAATTCTGGAAATGATATAGTAGTAGTGGCATCAGATTCTGTCTCTGCTGTTGAGGATGAAGAATGGCCTCTTGAAAATGATGACACGCTGCAGCAGCAAGAAGAATATGATGAGGATGAAGATGGTTATAGAGAAGAGGATGAAGTGCGTGAAGCAGATGATGAGAATCTTGAGCTCAACCAGAAGTTTGAAGGACTGGGCTTTGAAGAGAGAGAGTCACCTGATATTGTGGATAATGTGGTCTTAGGTTTTGATGAGGGTGTTGAAGTTGTGATACCAAGCGACGATTTTGAGAAGAATTCAGGCACTGAGGAAAGGGCATCTGGGATTCCAGATACGGCTGTTGGTGTCATGGATGAAAGAAGGTCTTCTGATGGGTTTCCTTCTGATGAACATAGTCTTCTGCCTTCAGATGATTCTCATGGGACAAATGCTGATAGCTCCTCTGGGAAGGTCACAGAAAAATCACCATTACAAGGTTCTATTGGTCAACACACGCCCTATTCCTCAGCAACAGCAGATCTTTTAGATAGTGCTAATTCCTCTAATAGTACTGGTTTGGGTGTTCAGCAAACAGTCTCATCTTCAAATGATGTTATCGCTACCGCTAGTCAGACTAATACGCCGTCTTTATCTTCTGCTGGAAGTCAGGGTGATTTACCTGTTAAGCTTCAGTTTGGGTTGTTTTCAGGTCCTTCTTTGATACCATCTCCAGTGCCTGCTATACAGATTGGTTCCATACAGATGCCTCTGCACATTCATCCTCCTGTTGGTCCATCCATCACTCACATGCATCCATCACAGCCTCCCATGTTCCAATTTGGTCAGCTCCACTATTCATCTCCTATCACGCAGGGAGTTTTGCCGATGGCCCCTCAATCAATGTCTTTTCTTCAGCCTAACATGCTGGGCCAGTTTAATCTGACTCAGAATGCTGGAGGCTCCATGACTCATGAACCTGCTCGAGTTGCATCCACCCAGAATGTGACCAAGGACGATGTGTCATCCCTTTCAATGAATAAGCAGCCAAGTTTTGTGTCTGCATCATCCGAGCCAGAGCAATCTACTAGGAGCCTTTCCCGGGGACTAAATACAGTTTTGGACGCAGAGAGGCATAAGGACAATTCTGTTGTGCACTCATCTTCAGCCGGGCTCTCTGGGGCTAGTGATAACAAGATGAAGTTAGAATCTGTATCCCAAGCAGAAGAGAAAGGACGACATCATGCTGTTTCGAAGACTTACTTGCCATTACCTAAGGTGACGGGATCTGAAAGTCAGTCACAGCCTGTACAACCAACAACGCAGTCTGTTGCTGGTGAGAAAAACTTCAGTGGGCTGCGAGGTCTAGGAGTGTCATCTGGTGTCAGGGGAAAGAGATTTGCCTATGCAGTTAAAAATGCAAACACGAAATCATCTATGCAGGATCATGACACGCCAGCAGATTCTAATGGCTTTCAGAGAAGACCTCGACGGACTGTCCGACGGACTGAATTTCGGGTGCGCAATGACAGGAGGCCAACACCTGCATCCGTTTCTTCTAATAATACTGGCTTGGATGATAAGCCTAACTCTGCAGGGAAGGCTGTGGGACTTTTTCCAAGAAGTGGATCCAAGAGAGGCACCATATCTAATAGAACTATGAAGCAGAGAATTGAATCGGAGCCCTTTGCTTCTGGAAATATAATCTCTCAGGAGGTCAAATCTGAAGATAGGGAAGCAAAAGAGAGAGCAAAAAATTTACCAAGCCAGACTCAGAATACTTCCCACCCTGGTGAAGTCAATTTGAGAAGAAATGCTCCCGAGGAGGATGTTGATGCTCCCTTACAGAGTGGTGTTGTTCGTGTGTTTAAACAACCTGGTATAGAAACCCCCAGTGATGAGGATGATTTCATTGAAGTCAGATCCAAAAGGCAGATGCTGAACGATCGACGTGAACAGAGGGAAAAGGAAATCAAAGCAAAGTCACGCACCTCTAAGGTATGAATACTCAGAAAATTCTTTTCTACTGTATTGTGGAAATCTTGTGATGATATATATTTTTTCGATCATGTTTTCTCTGTCTAAGATTACTGATCTCTCGTCTCATACAGCCACCATCCAAACCACGTGTTACCAGACAAAAGGTTGTAGTCCCAAGGAGCCATAATAAACTCTCCATACCCTTGGCAAGTGAAGAGCCAAGCAACTCTCAGTTGGATTTTACTGCATCAGGGAGTCCTCACTTTGGCAATAATGTGGAATCAGTAGGATTTACTGCTGCACTTTCCAGGCCCCAGATTGGCATCACTGCTGTCAATTCGGAAGCACAGCTAATGAAGTAAATGTCATTTAATGGCACTTTAGAATTTGAATTTTATTTGACAGATTATCTAATGTATTCTTGTACCTATGCTTATATTGGCAGGCCTTCCCAAGCACGCTCTGTGTCTGTTGCTTCTAATGGTCGAACGGAACGCGATCCTGGTCAAATGTTTGACAGTAAAAATAAGGTAATTAGTCACGCCGAATCATCCTTGACTAATTGGGTTTCTGCAGGGAATAATCAAGAGCTCTATGTTTGAACGTGTACTGAGTTGATATAGGTTAGTGATAGCTGGTAGCCATCCTCCGGCATATTTCCCAGAAATGCCTTAAGTTATAGTCTGAACAACTTCTTTTGTTGTCAGTTAGGAGATAAAAATGTATATTAAATTGCAAATTGTCTCTTGACCCATCTGAGAGTTGCATTTGATCTTTGTCATTGTCATTGTCTGACTCTGATAGAGTTGTTGCTTTTCCTTAACTAATTACTAGAGGTCTTCAACTTGCTAGTGTTAATTAGTGGAGTGTTACAAAGTTTGGAACTTAAATTTGCGGACAGATCTCTCTCACCACTTTACCTGGTGAACCTAGTACAGGTTGGTGCTTGTTCTTATTCAGCATTATATGTCAAAAACTTAATGAGGACCTGAAACTACTTCCATATTGTTTAAAAGATATCTGGTTTCAGCCTTTTCTTTTCTAGGGTTCTTGTTGACATTGAAATTGAATTTGTTTAACTGCATTTCTAAGAAAATTAGTGATCATTATTTTTATTTCTTTCTTGTAGGTGATGTCTTTGAGCCAGACCCAAATTGATGAGGCTATGAAACCCGCTCGATACGATTCACACATTTCTGCTGGTGGAGGCCGTTCCAGCACAGGCAGTGATCCAATCCTGCCAACAGCATCCATTTTGACAAAGGAAAAAACCTTTTCTTCTGGTGCAAGTCCAATTAATTCCTTGCTTGCTGGGGAGAAAATTCAATTTGGTATTTATAACAAGCTTTGTTTTCCCTTCTATAAACATTTTACCCCTGAAATTCACATTTTGTCTGTTGTCAGGTGCCGTTACATCTCCGACAGTCCTTCCCCCTAGTAGCCGTGTTGTATCAAATACAATTGGTGCTCCAGGTTCTAACCGACCTGATGTGCAAATGTCACGCAGTTTTCCTGTGCCTGAGAAAGATAATTCTCTTTTCTTTGAGAAAGAGAAACACCTGAGTGACTCTTGTGTTCCCTTACAAGATTGTGAGGCTGAAGCAGAAGCAGCTGCTTCTGCTGTTGCTGTTGCAGCCATCAGCAGTGATGAGATAGCGGGGAATGGTTTGGCAGTTAATGACACCAAAAGTTTTGTTGGTGCTGATATTGACAGCATTACAACAGGTAGCACTGAAGTGTGACTCAACTTAAGAGAGGGAGGCAGTGACCACATGGATGTTTGCATTCTTGTATTTAACTTCTTATATCTTTTGACAGGTGTGGTTGGGGACCAGCACTTGGCAAGTCAATCACGGGGTGAGGAGCTATTAAGTGTTTCTCTTCCAGCAGATCTCTCTGTTGAGACAACACCAATCTCCTTATGGCCGCCATTACCAAGTCCCCAGAGTTCCTCAAGCCAGATGCTTTCACATTTCCCTGGGGGTCCACCTTCCCACTTTCCATTCTACGAGATGAATCCACTGTTGGGGGGTCCAATTTTTGCATTCAGTCCACATGACGAATCTTCTGGTACACAATCACAGGCCCAAAAGAGTACGCCATCGAGTTCTGCACCTCTAGGTAACTGGCAGCAATGCCATTCTGGTGTGGACTCATTTTATGGTCCTCCGGCTGGCTATTCCGGCCCATTCATTGGTCCGCCTGGAGGCATTCCCGGGGTCCAGGGGCCTCCGCATATGGTTGTCTACAACCATTTTGCTCCTGTTGGACAATACGGGCAGGTTGGTTTGAGTTTTATGGGTACCGCATATATCCCTTCTGGAAAGCAAGCTGATTGGAAAAACAATCCGACTTCCTCTGCCATGCATATTGGTGAGGGAGACATTAATAATATGAATATGACTAATGTGCAGCGGAATGCTCCCAATATGACAGCTCCTGTTCAGCATCTGGCACCTGGATCTCCACTGTTACCTATGCCCTCCCCGTTGCCCATGTTTGATGTAACTCCATTCCAGGTAAAAGCTTCTTGCATATTCATCTTCATAATTTTTCCATCACTTTCTCTATTTCTGTGTATTAACTACAAGATTAGCTTTGGAAATATCTATTTATTTGGAAGTTGTTTTCCTTTTGTGGCCTCATTTGTTTGCAGTTGGAGATTTGCTGCAGGGCAAGCTTGATATGAGATATTTGTTTTTATTTTCTTCATGCACTTATTATGTGTTTTTTCACTGAGGTCTTGTCTGTTAAAGAAGCGCTACCTTTCGTTTCAGACTGCTTCTGATTTGCCTGTCCAAGCTCGAT
>NC_026159.1:2919210-2939243 GCF_000512975.1 Sesamum indicum | reverse complement strand
CCAAGCTCGATGGGGACACATCCCTGCTTCTCCACTTCACTCTTTTCCTGCCTCTCGACCATTGCACCCACAAGGAGAAGGTGCGCCACCTTCGCAAGTCAACCACGGACATTCAATTGACCAATCATTAACTGTAAAAAGGTTCACAGAATCCCGAACTCCAACTCCATCAGACAATAGCTCAAGTTTCACTGTTGCTCCAGATACAAATGTGGCCCCATTTCCTTCCGAACTAGGATTAGTAGATTCTGGTTCATTGAGATCCACATCATCTTCATCTGGGCAGAATGTTGCAGTTCAAAACTCATCAGGAAGTGCAAATGCTGAATCCAGCAAGGCTGACACAGTCGAGAATGGCAAACACCAGAGTGCAAGTTCTGTCAAGACTCAGTTCGCTCAGAAATCGACCCAACAGGGTAATACTGCTGGCTATAATTATCAAAGAGGAGTAATCTCTCATAGGAACAACACAGGAAATGAATGGTCTCATCGGAGGATGGGTTTTCATGGGAGGATCCATTCCACCAGTATGGATAAAGGTTTTCCTGCTTCAAAGATGAAACAAATTTACGTTGCTAAGCAGACCACTAGTGGGAGTTCCACTACATGAAACAAACATGATGGAGCAATGCATATTATGGATGTTGCAAGTGCATTTTCGTTGACAATAATGCCTGGTTTTGTCTTACCCCCCTGCATTGTGGAGCTTCATGTTATGATGCTTTTGGGGTCTTTTTGGAGCCTTTTTATTGTGTTCTTGACTCGCTGGAGAGCTACACTTCTGAGTCAAGCGGTCAAGTTCCTTTCCTGAGGCTTGCTGTTTTGAACACTATAACTATGGCGAAGGAATGGCACTGAGTATTGTGTTTGGTTGACTGCAAGATGAAATTGTTTTATGTTTCGCTTTTAGCTACTTGATTTTTGATGTATTGGAACATTCCAAGAGTTGGACTGATACATGTTTTTAGTATTTTATTGTAGTATTTTTAAATGTGGGAAACCTATCAATGAATGTGTGGGTGGGTATTCATATTATGTTACTTGGAAAGAAATTTTGATTTTTTAATATAAATTTTTTGCCTTCTTTTGGAGAATCTGCAGCTTGTTTCTTTCTTCTAATCCTTTAAGGATTTCATTTGGTTGGCCGCAATACCTTCACCAAGATATAATGATTTCAATTCCTGCCACGATTGCAGGGCATTTAGCGTCATTCAAACTTTGTTCCAGTTATTTGATGTTGATCAACTTGAGGTTCTCTATAATGTCCTTATCTCAATGTTGATCCTTATAAATAGTGGTCTTCTTGGTATCTAGACAATCGTAACACCGGACAGAGATTGGGTTTACCTGTCTTAAAGTGTCTATTATTGACACCAGCCTGGGCTTGAGTTATTCTCCTGTTGGTTTATACTGAACAATATCATATCACAAACTGCAGGAAAATTATATTCCATCAAGAATGCTGACGCCTGGAGATTTACTGAATTGCTTCTGTTCCATCGCCAGCCTCACATTGTTGGCATCTACCCACTTTCCTGCAGCGGCATAGATATTATGGAGAATCACATAGGACCCAGAATCTTTTGGGTTCATATCTAGGAGCAACCTACCTATTTCCTCTCCAAGCTGGTAATTTCCATGACTTAGACAAGCACCTAATAGTGATCCAAGGATGTTTGAGGAAGGTTTATGTGGTAAATTTTTGACAAGTTCATATGCCTCATTCAAGCGGCCTGTTCTACCAACAAGATCGACCATGCATGCATAATGCTCCAGCCCTGGGTACACACCATCTTCGTGTATCATAGAGTCGAAAATTTTCCTGCTCTGTTCGACAAAACCCCCATGGCTGCAAGCTGATAATACACTCAGGTAGGTAGCTTTGTCAGGTTTCAAACCAAGAAGTTTCATCCGTGTGTAAAGAGCAAGAGCGGCTTCAACGTCACCATGCAACCTGTAACCATTTATAATTATACTCCAAGAAATGGTGTCCTTTTGTGCCATTGCCTCAAAGAGCATCCTTGCACAAGAGATGTTCCCACATTTTGCATACATATCGATCAAGGCATTACTAATTGCCACGTGTTTGTCGAATCCTTTTCTTACCAGATAACCCAAGACAGAGTTTGAAATGTGCAAGTTCTTGAGGTGGACACAAGCTGAAATGAGGTTCAGAACTGTAACATCATCAGGCTCGATTTTGTTCCGCAGCAGCTCACGGAAGAAGGAAAATGCCATAGAACCATCTTTTGAAAGTAGATTTGCAGATATAACAGTGTTCCACAGAGAAATACTTGTCTTATCTCCAATATGGAACAGCTTCAACCATGATGGTAAGTTTTCCAATCTGGCGTACATGATCATCAGAGATGTGAGAAGAGGAGTTTCTAGTGGAATCATCCTCCTAATGATATAACCATGAATGGATTTACCTTGAGGAAGGGTGTGGCATGCAGGCAACACATTAAGCAAAGTTACATAGTTTGGTGTTTGACCCTCCTCTATCATTTGATTAAACAATTCGATGGTCTCCTTGTGTAAGTTATGACAACGGTAGCCGGTTAGAACAGCATTCCATGAAACCACAGTTTTATCTGGCATATCGTCAAAGAGTAACCTTGCTGCATCAAGCTCTTCACAATTGATGTACATGCTAACAAGGGCGTTAACTAAGGAAATATCAGTTGTCAAAGCAGTCTTGAGAGCATAGCTATGAATTGCTAAACCAAGCAACGGATTTTGACACTCACGGCAAGAGGGAAGGATAGTTATCAATGTCACCAAATCAAAGTTTACTCCTCCTTGCCTCATCTGATGGAATAGGAATATTGCTCTCTCTGATTCTCCATTATCTACACACCCAGAAATCATTGTGTTCCATGAAACAACATTTTTTTCAACCATTCTTTCAAAAATCCTGAAAGAATAGACCAATTTTTTGCTATCACAATAAAATGCCAACAGTGCATTGGATGCATTGAGGTTTAAATCAATACCCTTTTTGATACTAAAAGCATGTGCAGACTTTCCGAGCAAAGTGGCACTCATTTCAGAGCATGAAGAAAGAAGACTGACAATCGAGATTGCATCTGGAACAAAACCATCCTTCTGCATGAGACAGAATGCTTCAAGACTCTGCTCACAGAGGCCATGGCCAGCATATGCTGACACCGTTGAATTCCAAAACAGGAGGTTCCTTACACGTATATTATGGAAAAGGAACTCAGCTGAATCCATATTCCCTAGTTTAGCATACACTGAGAGAAGAGCTGTGACAACAGAGAGCTCTTCCTCAAATCCAAATTTCACTAAATATGCATGGAAGGACTCAACATAAATGCAGCCAAGATTTTCAGAAGAGGGAAGCAGAGACACAAAAGTTACCATATTCGGCTTTATATCATTTCGTAGCATTGCTTGAAGCACTGGAACAGCGTCTTCCGGTCTATGGTTCCGTGTGTAAGCAGAAGTTATTGCATTCCATATGGCAATATTGTTTCTCGTTGAAGTATCAAAAATGTGTCTAGCAGCCAACAAGTTCCCACTATTAGCATACATTGAAATTAAAGCCGGCACTAGAGATTCCTCCTCCGTATATCCAAGTTTATAAGCCAATCCATGAACAGAAGTACCAACGTCATCAACTCCAACACGGGAGCACACAGGAAACACACTTGCAAACGTGCTGGAATTAGGCTTCACAGACATGGTGTGCATGTCTTGAAGAACCTGAAGAACCTCAAAATCAAACCTATTAACAGAATATCCAGAAATCAAAGCATTCCAAGCAACCACATCTGGTTGAGAAATTTCATCAACCAACTTACGTGCATTTCCCATTTCACCGACTTTGGAATAGAAATCTAGAAGCGCAGTTTGCACAACCAGATTCTCTCCAAACCCACTCTTCAAAACAACACAATGCATCATTCTACCGAACCAGACATCACATAAAGCTGCACACGCCTTGATCACAAAAGGGTAAGTGTAATTATCAGACGAAAATCCAGAGTCTCGACATGTTTGATAAAAGTACATCACATCTTCAAACAACCCATCATAAGATAAGCTCCTGAGAACTAAATTCTGCAAGTAAAGACTCGGTTTTTCGATTGTTTTGAACGCTGAAAGAGCTAGATTCGGAAAACCCAGATGGCAGCACTGATCAATGAAGTGTTTAACTAAAGGCTGGTGGCTGATCAATCCACGTACTATTAGAAGAGATTTTAAGGCCTCCAAGTCTCGGCTCTTCCGGCAGAATGGTAACACAGAAAGATAATAGTTGGTGAAATCGGGATTCGTATGAAGCGAGTGATTGGATGTTGAGAGATGCGAGCAAAAATATGGCATAAATGGACGTCGTAGAGAAGCACGAGACAGTAAGCACGCCATGAAGATTTCAGCATCATCGTACTGTTATTACGTAGTATTAGTTGTTTGGCTGTATTGAAGTCTGAATATTTGAATAAACTGCTACCTTCTTTTTACTTCATCATTACAGGTATCTGCCGTTTCCCACGATTCAGACTTCTATTGTGCAAGAGGAATTACATCAGTGGTTTCACATGATTTAAAACTTCTTTCTTGCTCAACAAACGATACTTCACCTCATTTCAGTCGTAAATTCCTATATTATTATCTATCTTCCCTCATATGTATGCTCATTTCTTAGGAGAAAGAGAGCCTGATCAGACATGGATGGATCATAGAGCCCAAATTGTATGTGATCATACATGAATTGATTATATGTTAACATGACACGTGTGTAATGTACAATTAAAAAAGAATAGTCGGTCATATGCAAGTGTACTGCACTTATCATGTAACTAGTTTGATCCATGGAAACCTAGTCAAGACAAAGATTTTCCAGACTAAGAATTTTGTTCACATCCAGCGCATATAAAGTTTACCTTTATAAGTGCAACTATTTACATGGTTCATCATGCCATATAGAGTAACGTTGGACGTCTGAAAATCAGTTTCAAAGAAGATGGGGGTAGGTTCACATCTTGCAAGAAATATGCCACAACACTGGATGAGGGTGTTGATGATTTTACCTTATCGTGTGATGGACTAATCTGTCATATTGCATTTTTTAAGATATAAATTCATATTTTGTAGTGGAACTATACAGTAGGGGCTATATAAACATATACATGAACTAAGATGGTGAATATGGAGACCAATAAACTTACTATACGCAAAAGATTTGGCAATAAATGCCTATAAGACATCTAGATGGCAGAAAATTATTTGTTGTAATATTCTTTTAGGAAAGTTAATACTCTATCAGCTACATCTTGCCCGAACAACCTTGGGAAACTCGAACCAAGATCCACCTCGATAGCTGTATTCTTAATTATTCGATCCCTTTCAGCTAAATAAGCCATTTCAGACTCCTCAACATGTCTCTCAGGACAGGCGCATGATTCGATCCAAAATTGCAGTAACTCCTTTGCAACTGGACCAACATGGTCCCGAATGATCTCTTCAATATTTGTTGTCTCACTGGTTCCAACATCTATGGTGACTATTATTGCTGTCGGAGAAAGAAGAGCTCGTACACCAAGAGACGGTGAGAAATAAGGTCTCACCTCCGGCAGCGTATGAAGGCGTTGCCTGTGTCTGTCCAATTGTGTATCTTCATAGTAGGTCTTGAGGTGATTGGGGTGCAAGATGAGGTCTTTTCTTGGACTCAAATCAAGAATTAGGACAAGCGAAGTCGGGCTGCCCTGGATGAGATCCAGCAGGAAGTGCGGCGCATCAGTCGAGGCTTTCAAATAGCCAGAGAGGCTCGTTATGTTCAAGGCTCCTCCAGACGGCAACTTGCAGTGAATCCAACCTCCCAATATGAGATCAATCTGATACATATTCAGATTTTCCTAGAACTTGAGAATTCGATCTGGCATGTAATTCAAGAAACTATAAATCCTAAACATATTGCTAGTACTTCAATACCATGACTTGTTCCATTTGCATTCGCAAGTTAAAGTGAGAGTATACTCTTGAGGTAAAATTAAGAGCATCAAGAAAGTTTGCACTTTCACAAGCAGTTGTTGGTGGAATTCAACAGCTTTTTTCTTATCATTTTGGCACACACTACAATATTTCCAACCACATATGAACAATAAGACGAGGAATTTGTGCTTACATAGGTAGGATGTTTCTCAGTCATTACCTCAATCAAATTTCTATGAATTTGATCAATGAAATTTCCCTTTTAACTTTTCTTCCAGTTCATTAAATTCTTCAAACGAGAAAAAGCATCTATATCAACATGTGATTTGATTCCATACGCTATCTCATTTCATCATCCGAACTACTACACCAACATCATGTTTAGCAGAAATCTAAAGATCACAGCTATATTCAAACACCCCAAGAAAACCCCACGTCTTAAAATCTAATTAATTTCATACTACAGCAAAAAAATTACTTTTAAGTATCTAAAATTATTTTAGAAAATACAAAAATCATAAGAAGAGGATACCTGAGAAGAAGGCAGGCCGGGTCTGAGCTGGAGAGAAGCAGAGGCGGTGCCAGCAGGATTCTCAAAGCGTTGTACATCGGGTGGGAGAATACAAGGTTGCAGCGAGGAGCCAAGGCGGGTTTCCACAGAGGATAGCAGCTCCACCATTAGGTCTCTGTGCGGGGCAGAGACATGCGGAAACTCCATCAATTTGGCTCTAAGCTCATCGCTGGAATTCATGGAAGCTGACAATCGGATTCTTGACACTGAAAGGCGAGAACTTGGAGTGGAACAAGAAGGCAGTGGGAAATGGAAAGCGGAGTATGAGAAACACCCAGAAATTACAGCCATAAGAGCTTCTACTTTCTCGTTTTAGGCACTGGTGAGATACATTTGTAGCCTAGCACCAATTATTGATGTGAAATTCCAACGCAGATTGAGTTTGGCTGCCCGCTACTATCTAAATCAATTAACATACACTTCCGCTGTAAGTGATGTATAGTTAGAAAAGGATAAATTACGTTGCTCTTTATGAAGTAATTTTTTTATAATTTTTGAAATTATATTTAATACTCTTAACTATATATATATATATATATATATCAGTGTGAAAATATACAACAGTACTTCGATCAGAGAAAAATTGTTTAATGTGTAATGAATTTGTAATAAGTCAATTATAGATAAATATGAATTTTTATTCTACTCTTTTGCCAATGTCAGCAAATTTCATAAATTTTATTAATGATTGCATTTATTTTCGAGTAGAAACAAATGTCAATAAACTAGATGTAATCTTTTAAATCATAAAAAAAATTATATATAATTATACTAAATCTTATTAGAGAAAGGTGTAATTAAAGAGTGATTAGTTATATAATAAATACAATTTTATTTGTTATATGATTGATTCAGTTCAATTAAATTTAATATGGATAAAATTTCCATCTTTGAAAATGAGGGAGTATAAAAAGACTTTCATTTTAGGGTAAATTACATGCAAATTTCTATGGCTTGGCCTAATTATAGTAACAACCTCATTTTTTAGGGAATTATTAATATCCCTAATATTAACATCCGTTGGTTCTGTCAAAAAAAAAAAATGATAAACTCAAAAAATGCCCTTCCATATTAGCCAAAAAAAAAATAAATAAATAAATTAGAACAAGCTCTCTACAATTTAATATAATTATAAATATTATTTTTTATTGAAATATTAAAATAACAACACAGAATTAACGGCAATCTAATAAATTTTTCCTTACTAATAATATTTGTTACTTAAAAAAAGTTGATGTGGCGAAGCTATGCAGTAGGGACTATAGAAAACGTGTAAATAATGAAGACCAAGCAGCTACATACTCTTACTATAACTGCAAGCGATTTGCACAGTAAATGTCAATATTGACATCTAGAAAGCAGAGAACTACTTGTTGTAATGTTCTTTTAGGACAGTTAATACTCTATCAGCTACATCTTGTCCGAACAACCTTGGGAAACTTGAGCCAAGATCCAGCTCGATAGTTTTATTCTTTATTATTCGATCCCTTTCAGCTAAATACGCCGTCTCGGGCTCCCCAACACGTCTCTCAGTACAGGCGCATGACTCAATCCAAAATTGGAGCAACTCCTTGGCGACGGGACCAACATGGTCCCGGATGATCTCTTCAATATTTGTTGTTTCACCGGCTCCAACGTCTATGCTGACTAGAATTGCTGTCGGAGAAACAGCAGCTCGTACATACAGAGACGGTGAGATGTAAGGACTCACCTCTGGCAGCATATGGAGGCGTTGCCTGTATCTGTCCAATAGAGTATCTTCATAATAGGTTTTGAGGTGATGGGGGTGCAAGATGAGGTCTTTTCGTGGAGTCAAATCAAGAACTAGGATGAGCGAAGTTGGGATGCTCTGGATGAGCTCCAGGCGGAAGTTTGGGGCATCAGTCGAGGAATTCAGATAGCCTGAGAGGCTCGTTATGTTCAAGGCTCCGCCAGATGGCAACTTGCTGTGAATCCAACCTCCCAATATGAAATCAATCTAATACATATTCAGATTGTCCTAAGAACTTGAGAATATGATCGATCTGGCATATAGTTCGAGAAGCTATAGTCTAAACATAGCGTGAGTGCTTCAGTACCATGTTCTCTAACCAACTTGCACAAGTCATATAACGAAGTGAGCAAGTAAAGTTTCCACAGAACTCATGTGTAAAGTATCCGTAAAGTTTGCAGTTATATAAGCAGGGGTTGGTAGAACTTAACCCCTTTTCAACCACATGTGAGCAAGACAACCAGGAATTTATGCTTATTATATAAGTACGAGGTTTCTCACTCATTGCCTGAATCATTACATGAATCTTGGATTTGGTTAATGAAATTTCCTTTAATATTATTTTATTTTAAATAAAGCATGAACCGGAAGCTTATATCAACATACAACCATCGGGGCACTACTAATTCTCACATTTTTCTTGGTTTTGATTTTCTTTCATGTGATCCCCTCCAACCCCTCACCCCAAAGCCCAGGCTTATTAGCACTACACCTTTTCGTGAAATTTTTTATTCAAAACAGCTTTGATCTAATTAATAATCTTCTTGAACAATACATTAATCAAAATAATATATTACACTTGTTACATAATTAGTTCAAATTAAGTCAATCAAACTCCAGCCAAGTTAGAATTTTTTATCGTTTCGTTACCAGAACAGCCATACACTAACACTCCAAGAAAAGCCCACATCTTAATTCCTAACTATTTTCACACTAAAGCAAAAACAATCACTTTCAAGCATCTAAAAAGTAAAAATAAAAAGAAAGGATAGAGAAGAAGAAGGTACCTGAGAAGAAGGCAGCCCGTGTCTGAGCTGGATACAAGCATAAGCGGTGCCAGCAGGATTCCCAAAATGTCGTACATGGGGTGGAAGAGTACAAGGTTGCAGCGAGGATCCAAGCCTGGTTTCCACAGAAGATAGCAGCTCCACCATCAGGTCTCTGTGCGGGCCGGAGACATAAGGAAACTCCATGTATTTCTGTCTCAGCTCATCGCCGGAGTCCATGGATGCTGACGAGCCTGAAGATCGGGTTCTTGATACTGGAAGGCGAGAACTTGGAATGGAACAAGAAGGCAGTCGGAGACGCAACGCGGAGTATGAGAAACCGCCAGAAATCATTGCCATCAGCTTTTCCGCTTTCCCGTTTTAAGCACATACCAGATATTTATAGCCGGCCAATGGCAGTGGCAGCACTGTGAGTGTGTTGGATTACTATTTGTTTTGTGTAATGTTTATTTCGTGAATTTCTAATAATAAAAGGAATATTAATTCAGGAGATATTAAGTTCCAGGCCTATCAATAGTGTAGTGTAGTTGGGCTACTATGTCTTCGTCGTGGCCCAACCAATCAAAATGGGCAAGAAGGCCCAATTCAGACATCCTACTCCAAGCCCGCCTCTTCCGACAAAGAGACTGAAATATCCTTTTGCGGAAAATTATAAAGGAACGTCGCGACAATATAAGAAACACTTAAATTTATACAAGTGTTCAATTGTCCGTATACAAACATAGACTCCAAGAACTGAAAATTTACATTAAAATGTGAGAAGGGAAAACCCATTTGCTTTTGATCTTCCAACTCGTCATCATCATATATAACTGGAGGAATTTTATCAATTTGATGAAGAAAACTCCTTTATTTCTGGCCTTACAACATCGCAGCCTTACGGTTGGACACTCTTCCTACGCTACCTTAATAATGTCTGCCCTATCCAAGAACACGTGGCATGATCTGGTGGTCAGTTACATACCTTGCTGCTCTCCTCCGAGATCTTCAACCATGGAACACTAACCTCCATACTTGTTTTTGTTTCTTTCCTATTTGGCCCTGAAAAATCCGTATTCTCACTACAACCCCTCTTCTTTTTCACCATCACCCCGAACAATTTCATACAATTCTCAGTTTCGTGATCATCACAATCAGAATTTCCGCCACCCACCTGCAGATTCATAATGTGGCTGATCTGCTCAGGAGCCACCTTCACACGCTGAGTCAGGAAAGCTATCAACTCATCGCATTGCTTCCTGGTTTGTGCAAGCTCCGAGCTCAGCATTTGGTTATCTTTCCTCAGCTTCTCGTTCTCGCCGGACAAATCAGCGAGCTGAGCCGACACGTGCGTCTCCAGAGATCCAGGGTTCTTGGAATCAGGAGACGACGTGGAGCTTGACCCCAAGTCCTCACCGGAGCTCGCCGGTGAAGCAAGATTGTCGGCGGCTCCAGGCTTCCCGCTGCCTGGGTTCTGCGTAGATGCGGTTTTCCGGCGGCGAATTTGCGCGAGCAGCTCTTTTTCTCCACGCTTGAAGTTTTCATTGGCGAATTCCCATTTGTCCGGAACAGTTTTCCGAAAACCCTGAGCAAAGGCATGCGTAAGGAAACATCAATTTTCTCAACTTTTAACTGACAACGTAAATTTACAACACAAGTAACATCCGAACTAACTCATTTCGTTGTTGAAAATATTACACAATTATGTTATCATTACTTGTATTATGGGTTCCACCATTACATATTACTACAAAGACCTAAATACCCCAACCTCACTTCAACTTACCAAAAACTTCACGAATCTACTTCTCTTGTTATTAGGGGTACTGTTGATCTAAAATTATAATCCTGATCTAAAATTATAATCCTGATCGAATCTGGTCAAATTTGAACCAATTATACGACAGGTAAAGTACACTTATTCACATACAATATTAGAAGATAACCAATTAATCATATAATAAGTATACAACACAAGTATTATTATTTAAATTCGACCAATATAATCTATATAAGAAATTTTCAAAATGGAATGAATGACATACGCACTCAATATATCTCAAATTTAGGATTGATTCTGGTCATATTAATGTGTTTAGTTCAACTAAACCATCTTTTATAAATAATTCTCGATCAGATAATTTGTCGATTCAAAGCATCAACTCCATTAACTTAGGCATCAAGGACTACTATCATTGTCCGTGTTTTCAAAACTTAACTAGAATAACTATTCCAACAACTTGTTCTTGAATTAACCAGAGAAATAATCTATAAAGATTACCTTCATTTTTTCTAGCTTAAATCAATTACCATCACAAATAAAAGCACTTCCAACCATGTTTTATGGTTCTCTAGATTCCTCTAAATCGCACTACAAATGCAAGCCGTCACGTCCCACCTAAAATCAAGACTAAATTCACTTCTGACACCTCATTTCTTACAACTTTAACAATTGTAAAACCACATCACATGATGATGTTGACTCCCAACAGCGGCATAGGAAGAAAAAATTGCCATCTCAGCCGTCAATTCGGAAAAGTTTAAACTTTGGGTCAATTGCTTATTCCGACCAACGCCTCGACGCATGTAGGTTTGTATACTGTACAGCGCCCACCCTCGTTGAACTTCTCTATTCTCTCTCTACGTATGCTCTCACTATTATATTGGACATCTGGAAGAAACTAACATATCTATACTATTATCAAAGACAATATATGATATTACCACTCATTTGTAGAAGACCAAGTTCGAAAAAATACAAATCAACACGTTCGGACAGAGAATCCTACGTAAAGATCGTATCATATAATAATCAAGGTTGTAGGATCTACGTTGTATTATTGTTAAAATATCACCACGTTAGATGTGAGAATCTGTCCAAGGAACTTTAAAAATCTCAAAAGTATTTTTTCTTTTTTTGTAACATAGGCTTCTGTCTTGATCACAGTAAAGCAAGAAAACGATTTAGTATTTAAATCGGTAAAAACAAAAGGAGAACAATAATAATAATCAAACTCATCAAATGAAATCTGAAAACGTGTTACGCTCGACAAACAAATATTTGTTTTTTGTATGAAAATTTTAATCCAGATTGAAATTAATCGGATTTAAATCAATTATGTGACAAAAATAATATATTTATTGTGTAATTGTGTATAATTTAAAAAGAATTGATTGATAAATATATCACGCTTGCTCTGTAATTATTTCTTATTTAGGTAAGAATTTTTCCTAGCCAGCAAGCAAATTGTTTATGTGGCGCTATTGGTCCTAAGATAAGCACTACCCATCTCCCAAACATCACACCATTCTTACCATATTTGCCGAAAAATTAGGTGGGCGCTTGTTTGTTGGGTAGTCGCAGTTTTATCTAGACAGACAGGTAAGAGAATGAAAGCCGGACCACTTCCCCACCTACAACCTTTTCGCTTAAAGTCAAACGCCGGTAAACAATCACATTTTGTATCCTTAAGTCCTTGTTTGGTACGTGTGAAATCAAATAAAGTTCAACACGAGAAACTTCTTCTACACAAGCTCTCTCTCTCTCTCTCTCTCTCTCTCTCTCTCTCTCTCTCACACACACACACACACACACACACACAAACAAACACGAATATAAAGCTATGCAAGAAGAATATTACAGAACAATTTCTTCGATGCTTTATGTGGTGGAGTCAATAGATGCAAAAAGTAGGTTGAGCTACTTTATTACATATCTTTTCAATTTAATGCAATTTATGCACTCATCTGTTATTATAAATAAACAAATTATAGTATATTTTTGGCTATTAATTGATCTTTTGCCTATAGTTACAATGGTAATCACACTCTTCTTCATTAAAGCGGACCACATTCAATTGTGGGACAGAAACATTAATTATATTACTCCCTTCATATATACGTACATACGTACAAGACACGAGAATGAATTGAGGAAACTAATGAAGAAGGAGAGTCATTACTTACATAGGTATTGAGCTGACGAACGAAGCTGGAGAAATTGTTGTGCTTGAAGTAATTAGGCAGCAAATCCTTAGCGAATTCCGCTGTTTTCCACACCACAAACGTCGTACCAGCCTCGTTCCACGAGATCACGTCGTCCGTCTTCGGATCATCCACCAAATGGTACGTCTTCGTCAAAAACGGCGCCGGAACAGACCTTTGCCCCATTTCCTCACCAATCCAACAAAATCAAAATCGCAAAAACAAAAAACCCACTTCACACTTGTCTTCTCCCTCCACAGAATTAAATTTATACTATATATATAAACGATGAATCAGCAACTAAAGAGCAAAAGGGCAGTGAGGAATTCCCAACCCCAGCAGTAAAATCCGAAGAGAAAAACGCGAGAATGGACGAGATCGTGCTTTGGGACTTTAGCAACTTCCATTGGTTGATGATGATGATGATCTGATAATCCGCCAGACCATAACTTCTACGGAGAAGGAAAGGAAGAGAGTAGTTGCAGGTTGCAGGTTGCAGGCAGCAGTTGATTCTTGCTTCTTTTTTCTAGAGTAGAAGAGCGTTATGGGTGTTGGGGAATTTAAATAGTTGGGGCGGTCCAAAGAAAGTGACATGGGGTTTCTAGAACAATTTAGAAATTACAACGGACTTTACTACTATTTCAAACTTTTCCAACAACCAACCTAAGTAAGAAATCTGCGCGGCTTTGTCTCCTCCTCCTCCCTGTCGTCCTCATTTTTCTGACCCCCTCTCATCCAATCCAACTATATCAATGCTCTGTTTGTTTGTTTTGTGAATTTCTTCATCTATACTATTAATATTTTAGTTTGCTGGAGTGTGGAAAAATATTTTTTATGTTTGTTGAATATCTCCTCTCTTGATTACAACTTTGTGGGCGATATTTACCTAGTCAACGTGATTAGTTTTCTACAAAGAAATGTTAGCATTTGAGTTTCTCTTGTGTTGATCTTTTTTCATCTTACGTGGGTAAAAGGATGTTGTACCCTTCTTGCCCCTTGTGGAAGAAGCTCCAAATGACTTAATTGATGAGGATTTGCGTCTTGTGTTTTTGGACGGGTTAAGTCGAGTTGGGCCAATCTAATTTGACAATCTATAAAATACACTTTTTATAATTGAATACGTGGTATTTAAAAAGCTCATTAGGTTTTGTACATTGAGTGAAGGTTGTCAATACTCCTTTATGTAGTTATTGAGTCACGACTACAAGACATTTTTTTAGATAAAATGTAACTTTTATTAATAGTACAAGAATGAAATCCTTCGACTATGCTGGCCTCTACCCCCTATGTGCAGCTCGCGCCCATCAAGTACACGGCCAAGGGACAACGTCATGTTGGGGACTGTGTTACTCACTCTCGATTCTACCCATGCAATCTATAGAGAACACAGTTGTGTTTTAGGCCACAAGACCTCTTAGGCCATGTTCATAATTTGATCATTAGAGTGTTTTTGTGGGGACGATTCTAATAATTGTAGCACATATTGATTTTAAATTTATTTCCTACAAATTCAAAAGGCTCTCGTACAACCAGTTCGATCGCATCATTTTCCACTTCCAAAAATGATCTTTGGAAATTTTATTTAATTTACTGAAAGTAATTAATTAGATCGAACGAGTTTTGATATTGTTGGAATTTGCTCGTTTTTTATTGATCCAACTGACAGTCTATTATGACAACTGTTGATTATGCCTTTTCTATAAAGCCCAGAATTTGGTATGTTGGTTCATGCAAATGGTGCGTAACTTGTACCATTTGTTAAGTTCTTCCTCTCGACCTAGTTCCTTATAAACCAAATTAACTTCAGTAGTTGAGGTAACTGTTGCATTCTCATATACCCATTCTTACTCTGATTGAAATTAATTTGTCTATCTCAAAACATAGTTCAAATACAACATTCATTGGATCAGACACAATGAATTGATTTACATAAATAATAATTTAATTATTTCTGTAAGTATAATACTAAAAATAATTTTAATCTAGCTACATATAGTATATGATATATATCTTTAACCAATACATTCCTTTACTATACGGGTAGTAACTCTTTCTTATTGATATTATTTTCTTTTTCTTTTCGTGTTGACGTCGAAGACGATAAATTCATTAATTACAAGTTGTTCTATCTCATCTGGTATTCTTAAATTATTAAATAATGTTGGAAGAAGAAATCGTGGCTTCTCATAGAAGTCGTCAACAAAAATATAAGGCATCCTTCTTTTCTTTATGAATCTGCTGTGTAAGTTGAGATGGCCGAGTTGGTCTAAGGCGCCAGATTAAGGTTCTGGTCCGAAAGGGCGTGGGTTCGAATCCCACTCTCAACAAATCACGAAAAGAATCTTGATTATATGTGCTGCCATGTGGGGATTTTTTTTCTTTCTATATTTTCTTTCCAAAAAGACAGACACATTATATAATTTTAAATATTATACTTTTTTTATTACTTGTTGTCTTTATTAAACCATATTGTAGGAAGTAGTTAAATTTCATATTCCATGAATGTATGTCGGACTATGTTTCTTAATTTTGTATTTGAATTAGTCGCTTTAAAATATTATGTAAAAACAACCTTTACCATTCATTCTTTAAATCAATAATCATAAGGCTGTTTTATTTCAAGGGCAATCTGGTCCAAGAAAAGATACCGAAATTTTGTTGTAATTACGAGATTTTAAGTTTTACTCGACAAGATTACGTATATAGAAAGGTGTGGTAGAATTATGAATGTGAAGTTATAAAATGTTAGATGTGAGTAATACGTGATATCATAAAACTAAAAAATATTATGTAAATTTAATTACTTGTAATCTCATTAATTTTAATAATACTCATTGGAGAAAATAAAATAAGTTAAATTTCAACATAGACCACTTTTATAGCACTGTACCATAGCAGGTCCCAGACTTGGTCAACAACAGCTATATAGCAAAATGTCTATCTTTGAGTAAATCTCGCTAGTATTTGAATTAAAAATTAAGGATTTTAAGTATAAAATAATAGTTTTTTTCTATTTATTTGAATAATTCTATGTTATAAAGTATCTAAAAATCTTCGAACATGCGTTATAAACTATATTTTGTGCTATTATAATAAATTTTAAGTCCACTTATTAGTTGGAATTCTTTTCTTAATAATACCCTCTCGTGTCAGAACTATTAATCATTTCTAAATCGACCAACAAATTCAAAGTGAAAAGAAAAAAAAGAACAATATAAATCTATTAAGAGTAGACTAAATACCACGATCGGTATGACTTGAACCCACGTTAAAAAAAAAAAAAAACATACCGATAATGTTAGTCCACTTTCTAGACTATATTAATTGTATGTCGGAATGCGGTATGCAGTTTACATTTGAAGTCGAAGGCGGGACAAAAATATCCAGAAATTGATGGGCTACGACAAACGTCCTTCAATCTGTACAACTTTCTACCTATGACCAAACATCATCAGACGTTCTCTTTCCGTTTCCTTCCTGTAATAAAGACTGCAATATGTTTGACTGCCCCAATGTGAAAGTAACAAAAGGTTGGGCGGACGGAAAGAAGTTGCGGTGCAATGAAATGGAAATTTGGAAGTATCTAATGTAAGAATAAGACTGAAACAGCACAGCAGTGTGAATTCCTCTCCTTGACCAAATTGAAATGGAACGAAAGGATATGGATCGACAGTGAAACAAGATGCATGCAGTTATGGTCAATTTGGATCTTAGTGAAGAAATGATCAAATAAGTGCTACATCATTGTTTAATTTGGTGCACTAATGTATGGATAATTGGCCACTCAAACAAAAATTTATTATTTGCTATAATTTTTTTTGGGTATTGATTAAAATATTAATCATGGTTTATGCAAAAAAATTTAGCTTATTTACCGTGAAAATTATTTTTGCAATGGCGGATGTTTTTGACATGATTTTTAACCATGACAAATATTTTAGTTGATTTCGTAAACATTACGGTCGATAATTATTGCATGGTCGTGGTCAGTGATTATTACTACGACTATTTAATTTTTGTTATAAAATTTAGCCATGATTATATGATAAATTTTCTTCTAGTGGGCTCATACCTCGTGATTTTAAAAAATAAAATACGTATCAATCATTTATATACTTGGTGCCCAAAATATCGGATGTAGCATTGAGATGATTGTGAAGAAATACTTACTAAACTTGCAGTACAAAAAACATTAATTATTTTCTTATAGTATAAATAGTTACGCTCTAAATTTATAATAAATTAATGCTATCTATCACGTTCAAATAAAACCAATACAAAATTTAAATTTCGGCTATAATTAATCGACATCTGCTATAATTTTAGGGGTAAATCCCTTGCATTTGATTCAACTTCAAAGTAATCCTTATTTTTTTCAACTCATTTGAAATTAGTTCCTCCTGTGGGTGAATTTTTAATTTTACCCATATAAAACTTTTTCTCTTTAAATCATTTTGGTTCCTTACTTTTTATTTTCAATAACAATGTAGCCCCTCACACATAAATTTAGAGAAATACAACCATTAGGATTTATAATTGGGCAATTATTTAAATAAGTTAAGATCAATGGCATATCCTTTAAAAAAAAAATCAGGGGTATTTGTAATTTTTCAAATAACAAAAAGACATTTGTAATTATGCCGAACCTCAGGGAAGGTGGTTTGTTAACATCAATACATTCAATGAAATTTGACTAATAGAGGGATTTATTTGTTAGACTAAAGTAAGCCCTGGAGATGTTATATATACTTTTTCAAATTATAAAAAATTCTAATAACAGGATCATTCAATAATAAAATATTATTTTTCAATTTCGAGTTATTGAAGCATGTTTTTCTTATTCTCTGAATTTCTATTCCATCTATCATAAATTTTTAGTGAAACCAAATATCGATAAAGCAAGTTATAATATATTGCAGATTTACGCATAATCTTTCCAATGAAATCTTTTTATTACACTTTAGTGTTACACAAACATATAATGATATGTTGAAAAATTAAAAATATATATAATTAACATTACTCATACTTTAAAAGTTAAATAAGATGATCTGTCAAAATGTAATTGAAATATTTTAAGACGTGCCAACAATAACAGGAGAGCCCTCAAATCTCAATCAAATCCTTGGACGAATTTTTGTACGTTGGATTCAAAAATAACCTCGTCCAAGATTTATTCGATTTGGTAATAACAAGGCATGTGCTTCAACAGCTGCTGCGTTTATTTCCCAATTTGCTTTTGTCCAAACAGGGCCCAATGTATATTGTAATAGTGCTGCCACTATTTGGAAATCGAGAATACACGTACACATAGTACTCAACACTGGGTCCTGTCCAAATTTCTTGGCCCACAAGGAGTTGGCACTATTTAATCATTATCTTTGGCATCATATGCGACCACGAGGCAGTCTTCTCTCTCTCTCTCTCTCTCTCTCTCTCTCTCTCTCTCTCTCTCTCTCTCTCTCTCCTCTAATAAATGATATCTCAATTTAAAGAAAAGTTAATTCTCATAATTTCATCAATGATCATTCATACATTGTTTAATTTGATCAATTTAGTCCCACTTAGTATACTCAAAGATAAACCTTATCTACAACAATGGAGAATTAGAAGTCTAAAATTCGAAAATTTTTAACTCGAATCGAGTGTGATCATACTTGAATTAGTTAAAAATAAGTGTATTAATGCACTATAATTTATATATAATTGAAAAAGAATGATCAATTACACGACAACAAAATAGTAATGCGATGGCTCTTAAGAGACGGAAAAGGTCTACTGGGGCGGGGCGGATCTTTAATTGAAATCTAGGGACAAAGACGATCATAGTTGAATTGCTGGGACTTGGTGAAGGGAAGGCAAAGTAAGTTAAAACACATCAAAAGGAAAAAAGGGATGTACTGATCAGCTTGCTAAGAAAGAGCAAGGTATTATTGTATGTTTCAATTTTTGGGATGAACAGCCGGTAGAGATGGTCTGAAGGTTGCTAGAGGAGAAGTAGTTTCATGGGCGATTCTTCTTTAGTACGTGAAAATGAAGAAACAACCTCTGCATTTTTTGTACGAACTAAAAATTTGAAGTCAAAAAATAATAATTATATCATTAGATCACCGTGTAAATAGTAGCACGAAGCAGTGTTAAAAAATTATAATACGGATATCGCACAACACAATATTGACATACAGGTGGATTTGTCTTCATTGCGGCACGACAATGCAAGAATTTGGGATTACTGTAGCTAGTGAAATAACTATTTATTGAATGAGGTCATGTTAACGTTGTTTGACGAGAGTCTGAAAATAGAAAAGAAAAATAAGCGAGATTATTAAAGAAAGATGGGCTTTGTTTGGTTTTGTATTTTCGCATTTCCCGAGACAAGATAAAACACACTCAATGTTTGTTTTTGTGTTTTTACACCTTATCTGCGTGTTTTTATGTTTTTCAACTTTCTATATATAATATATATATATATATATATTTATATATATACATAATATAAAACAGACATGATTTGACAATAAACAGTAATTTTTGTCTCCCAAAAGTACAACATTAAAGATAAAATATTTATATATATACATATTTATATATAAAAATATATAATTTGACAATGAACAGTAATTTTTGTCTCTCAAATCCCAACATCAAACCTACACCACTTATTATAAAATATTTTAAATTTTTCCAAAACACAAATCCAAACATATCATCTATTTTCAACACACACTCATTTATCTCTATTTTTCTCTCTCTATTTCCAAAA
>NC_026159.1:2916056-2918282 GCF_000512975.1 Sesamum indicum | reverse complement strand
GCGTTGGTGGATGCGGCGGCGGAGGTGACATGGGGTTGGTGGTGTCGGAGTCGGCGGCCGACCCCTGCGGCGGGGAAGGCGGACAGCTCAATGGCTCGGGCTCGGCGGTGTGTGTTCAGAAATGAAGTTGCTTGAGTTGATGGACGGCCTTTGGGAGTAATATTAGTGGGATTTTTTTCGTATGTGATTGGTGGGTCCTGCACGCTAAAGCATTGTGTGGGTCCCATCCGATGATGACCTGTTATTTGTTTTTTTCCAACTATTTTATTGTTTTATTTATTATTCGTGGCTCTTTGAAAAACCTTTTTGTCCATTTTCTTAAATTAAATAGTAATATGGTCGGTATATTTATTGGTTATTTAATTAAACTTAAATTTGAACATTAAGCATGATTTTTGTGACTCTTCTCTGTTATTTTAACTCTATAATAATAATAATAATTACATTTACATGCTATGTTCTATTTACATAAATTATTTTTATTATTTACATAATTACAGAAATCTCTTGTGAAAGAAAAAAAAAATTTGTGCAATGATCTTAATGTTTTTAGAGGATGTATACGTAATTTTTATCAAAAAGAAAGTATTTTTTGTGTGAATAAACCATAGATTAGGAGATATAAATATAAGGGCTAATTACACTCTCTTCTTACGAGGTCTGGTGTAATTACATATGAATTTCCTGTGGTTTTAGAAATTACACATAGCAGCTACGAGGTTTGTTTTCGTCTAACAAATAAGTCTTTTCGTTAGTCAAAATTAACTAAAATTGTTGATATTAATAAATTCAGTAAATTTTGACCAACGAAGGGACTTATTTGTTAGACGGAAGTAAATTTCAAGGGTGGTAGATATAATTTCCCAAATTATAGGGAGTATATATACATGTAATTATACCAAAACATAGGGAAGGAGAGTATACGTAACTATATATCCCTAAATATAAATATTCTATTTTTATTATAATAATGATCTTATATTGTGAATCTTGACCATCAATTTAGAGATGAAAAGGAGGAAGAATTTAAGTTTCCTAAGATACTAATAAATATAGCAGACTTAGAATGATGAAGAAGATAAAAATTAAATGCGGAGGTCCTAAAATTCAACATCTTTTTATTTGGAGGAATCTTCCATATATAACTTAGAATTGATGTAATTAAATAGGGATAATGTTGAAATATCTTGCAAGGTAATTAAGTGGGACGGATTCTTGAAGTTTAAGGGACAACTTCAACTTGCAGACATGAAAATGTCTACTTAATTCTCGCAAATCATACAGGGAGCTTTCCAATGCTATGCATGCATACGTAGGTTGCCATGCGCGACTGCCGTCTAGCTTGTCACCTGTCTTGGGCATGCGTGACAAGTCTATCCATGCACGCCCCTCCTCGTCACGCAACATGATCAGCATCGCCCCATGTCTAAGGGCTGATACACACTCTCCGGTATCCAAAACTGTTTACAGAATCACTCAATACTATTTCAACAAATATGGATCATGGGTTCAATTCTTAACTGTCGGTGATATATAGTTTATATCTCAACTTTTTCTTATTAATATTGATATATACTATATAAATGACATAATTATTAGTAATTAATGCATTTAAATTGGAGTAGGTATACATATTCAATCATTCAAAAAAAATTAAAAAAAAAACCCGAGAACTTCACATTAATATATAAAGTTAATAACACGTGTTTTAGTACACTTACACGCCTTTTAAAAAATCACAATTCATAGTTGACTACTTTTTGTTAAGATTTGTATGAAAAATGCTGATATTAGTAAAAAAAAAATTATATAAAATTTTTAAATTTTACCCTTCATTTAATATTTTTATTTAATAATCTTATAAGTATGAAAGAAAAAAATGTAATAATATTAATCTCACTCTATTTTTTTATATTATATTTATCATTTTATAAGTATAAAAATATACATAGGAATATTAAATAAGAGGCTAAATTAAAATTTTTATGTAATTTTTTTTTATGTTAGCGTTTTTCGTCGGAGGAGGGTTAGGTGTAAATCGAGAATTTTTGAAGGAATGTATTTTGAAGAAAAATATAATTTAATATTTTTAAAGAGAGCTTAAGTATAATTAACTCTTAATATTTTATACATCTAAATATAAGAGAAAAAGGAAAAATTTCAAACTATTCTTTACATCTCAAAGGCGTAGCGACTGACGATAATACCCTCGTATCCTATCTTCTA
>NC_026159.1:2891407-2916043 GCF_000512975.1 Sesamum indicum | reverse complement strand
GTCTAAAAGTCGCATATCACTGTTCTCAGCCAAATCAATAAGAAATTTGCACGCTAGGGTTCTGCTCTGGTCGATCGTAGAACAGAATTATCTGGAAATTTGATTGGAGTGAAGATTGAATTCGGTTGGGAAACATGTGGCATGAGGCGCGGAGGTCGGAGAGGAAGGTGCACGATATGATGGACGCGGCACGGAAGCGGGCTCAGCGCAGGGCCATCTACCTGGCTAAGCGGCGCGGCGACCCCCAGCAGTCGATCCAGGCCGTTGGAACCCGTTGCCGCATCCAACGTGATGATGCCCTCTACCAAGCCACTGAGGATCAGCAGGGCCTGTAAGATTTTCCATTTATCCCAGTTTTTTCCTTTTTATTTTAATCCTCCCCCCTTTCTGGTCTTGATGGATTCTCGTTTAATTTTGATGCTACTCTCAATTATTGCCTTGGCCGTCGTAAACTTGTTCATGATTATAGCTGTGAATGAAAGAATGCAGCAATGTTTCATGTGAACGTATTGGAATTTAGATTTATTGTAAAAAGTTTACTGATAGTGCACTATTGTTTTCAATTTCAATGTAACTTTAGATAAAGTGTCTTTTGTATATTGTATTGAGGCTTAGCCTTTTCCATGTTCTTGCCATGTATAAACTATATCCCATGTCACTTAAGTTAATATGTCATTCTCCCATCCAACGTAGAGCTAACCATCTTGCCTCTAATCAGGATACCTTGGAATGGGAAGCAGGATATATTGATCGACAGGTAATACAATTTGAGAAGCTGACGAACAAGTGCATTTATGCTAACCCGAATTAGTTGGACATGGGTGGGAGGACTTGTCTGAGTTATGGTTGCATATTCTCTTTGCAGATTTGATGGCCGTGCTCTTCTTGACTTTATACGTGATAGTAGTTCCCGACGTTTTCGGGCTCCTGAAAAAACTGAGGAAGAGGAAGAGTTAGAAGAGTTTGTTAATTTTGAGCGTTACCGGGATTTAATTAAGCATCGGCGTAGAGGATGTCGGTACTTTTTTGTTTTATATTAATCATATATTTGCTTTACTGTATGTTAACTATCATGTTTAGGTAACAATATTTCTTAGACAGTGATGGCTTATTTAATGACATGTAAATTTTATCACTAGTGTTTGAATACTAACGAAAAAGTTGGCAGTTACTGATGAGGAGGGTCTACAACATGTTAACCAACAGATGGAGGCTAAGATCACTGCAGCTCTTGGATCAGACAGGTACGATCTTTTGTAACAGTACCTATAAAGTTGTGAATCTTATCGGCTTGTTAAACGTATATTAATTTAGTCAAAAGAGATTTGACACCCTCAGACTTTATCAAACTATTTAATCCCAAAATACATGTCATATGAGAATGTTGTATTAACATGGTTCAGTTTAGGGTGTCGTATTCTTATTAGCTTCTTATTTCGTTTGTCTTAAAGATTTCACTTTCACTTTCATTTACCACGTTTTTGTGTCCTTGGATGTGCTTTGTCCTTTATTATGGATGATTTGTTAACTTAATTTCCGTACCTGTTTATGACCAGTCTTTCTATCCTTAACCAATTGCTGACAACTAAAATGGCAGTAGATCCCTTGCGACTCAGCCTCCAACAAATAAAGGGTCTTATTCTCAAGTTGGTTTCTCATATGATGGAGACGGACAAGAAGACGTTCAATATTCAGATGGTGAAGAAGAGGACGAAGATGAGGATGAGGATGAGGAAGATTTTAACAGTGATGACAGCAACGATGAAGCAGTGGAGTCAATTGCTAAAGAATTTGGAGTGAAGAGCTATGGGTGGCTTGTATATATGGATAAAAAGGCTAAAGAGGAGGCAAGAAGGCAGAAAGAAGTGATCAAAGGCGATCCGTCTATTGTAAGTTTTCTGATGTTTGGTTTAAACTTATGGCTGATTTATGTTATATGTTTCATCAGATTGTGCACTATGATGAATTACAGAGGAAGCTGAGTCGCAAGGAGAGAAGGAAAGCTTCTCAGATGGAAAGAGAGAGGGAAATAGAAGCTGCCCGGGTTACTGGAACTAGAGTTCTTCATCATGACCCCTACAGGTAACTTCTATGAGCTTCTTCTGGTGTATTCTGTAGCACAGACATTCAAGCCAAGATATATAATAAGAAAAGTTGTCGCAGTAGTTAAATAATTTTTCTGCGATAATTTGCAGGGACTCTAGAAGAAGTCCTACTTATGAAGCTTATTCCCGTTCCAGAAGGTAAATAGTCAGGAATTTATTACCCTTTAAAAATAACCAAGCTGGTTGACTGATGAACTAGATCTTTTTTCTGGATTGATCAAGGTCAAGGTCTCGATCATACTCTCCGTCACAATCGAGGCGCTATTCACGTGGAATGCATTCTGATGATACTTATCGAAGCAAAGATAGTGGTCCTAAAATAGAGTATATTACTGAATTTGGGGGCTCGGGCGATGGGGATGAGCCAAAGCTTGAAGGATATTCTCCACCACAATCTCCTCCATCTCAAGCTGATGCATTGAACCGGTCGGAGCACTCGACCTTTAATTCTTGCAAAGATAGATTGGAACAGTCTTTACTCTGCTGCAGCTTTGCCTCCATTTTGTTACCTGGGCCAAACTTTTGTGGTTTATAATAGATCATTTCTAGGGTACAAGCATAACTGCCGGGGGGATGAGGAAGGAAGCTTCCTTTGGAAGCTCTTTTTCCCTGAGTTGGACATAATGTGACTGCATCCGAGCTGCTGCAAGTGATGTAAATTTGTGTATCTAATGCTGCTTCTTTCATGCAGGCCATCATCCGGTCGCATACTTGAGGCTCTCCATGTAGACCCTGCCTCTGGTGTATCCCTTGACAAAGATAAAAACACCAAGCTGCTGAAAACAACACCAAGGTAATCCTTATAATATATTTTACTTAATCCTGTTGCCCCTGCGTGTCTCCCGCATCCACCCCAAGTTGATGACTGAAATTATATGTATTTTTCTGTCATGCTTCATTTATTAATTTCTTCATGACTCTTCTTGCTCTTTGCAGCACATCCTCTGCACTGGCAAAGTTGAGTAAAGCATCTAGTAGTGGAAGTCTCGCTAAGCAACAGGGGGAGAAGAAGGAAACACCACAGGAACGACTTAAAAGGATCATGAACAAACAACTAAACAAACAAAGTATAATTTTCTTGATGTTGATTCTTGAAGCAAAGCACCCAACTCACTATCATATGGTGGCATTTGTTGTCGAAAAACAGAAGAAACAATAGGAATTTCTCCCTTAATTTATTCTCTCTGGTGGCCTGGCTGCGTGATTAATGATTTAAAACATTGAACCACTATTATTGCAGTTAAAAAGGACACAGCAATTGAAATGGCTAAAAAACGAGAACAAGAGCGGCAGAGACTCGAAAAGCTTGCAGAAACAAGCCGACATCAGCGTCGAAGCCGGAGCAGAAGTTACAGCCGCTCTCCCAGGTATTTATAAGTTAACATTGACTGTAGCTTGAGGTCTATATTTCTGTACATTCTAGTCAATTCTGTTTAAAAACTATGTTCTGTTTGGGAGTTTTCTTACCAAAGTCTGTTCAACATAGTACATATATGTTCTGTTTAGTTTAGATAAGATTGTCTTGTTCTGTTGTCTTTGATTCTTCTTTTTGGTCAGTTTTACTGAGCCCACGGTTACAGAATGTTGATTGATGACATGGATAAAGATTTGCCTTCCGTATCAATTGTGTACAAACTAACATGGATATATTCGATGGTTCTCATTTGCTTTGCACATGAACTTAACGATGTTTGCTTGTTCCAGAAGATACAGGCGGAGCCGAAGTCCAAGCAGGAGTAGGAGTTCACGAAGATATCATTCACGATCTCGCTCCCGGTCTCGCTCTCACTCTCGCTCTTCTCGAAGATCTCGTTCCCCATCTCGGTCCTACTCCAGTTCTCGTTCATACTCACGCTCTCCTCGGTAAAGCTATATCTTGGATTGTTAAACACCCTAATTATCTTCACCCTGGCAACTGAGCATTTATTACATTTGCAGGGGAACAAGAAGGTCAAGGTATTGAAAAGTGAGTTTGCTACCCGAGTGCAGGAACAATATCAGATATCTGCAACCAAACTACTCACTTTCTCATGCTGTGTCTAGTTTGTTGTAGTGATATAGGTTGAAAGCAAGAATATGATTTGTGTGCTGTGGTTATGTTTCCTTTACCAAATCTACAGATTTCCTTAGGTGATATAAATTATTATATTGTGCTTCTATTAAGCTATTTTAGAAGAAAATATCATTAATCCGCAACTATCGTGTGGTTTTCTGGCCCAACATCTATGAAATTATTTGGATATTGGAAATTGCTAAATTAAAGATTAAAAGTTGAAAAAATAACAGCTCTGGCGGCTGTCATCTCATTAGTGGGGTTCCTCATTTAGAAAGACGAACAGTGACCCCATATATTTGCTTGGTTCTTTCCTCATCTCGACTATTGTCAGACCGGCGCAAACCATTGATTCGTTGTGTCTGATTGGGACAGAAATCCTTCCCAATATTTGATTTAACCATGTTGTTTTTTAACTCTTCTGACACAACCCCTGGAAGAACGATATATTAGTTATTAGGATAAATAACATAAATATGATGAACCAAATCTTACAATATAAGCAACTATAATCTTTTGAGGATGTCCGAAATGGTCTAATCTAGTGGTAATTAAATCCAGCACCTCAATATCTTATTACCTTTTCATGCCCCAAGAATCCCGTGTTTGTGCCACACGGGTTTTCTGTCAACTTTTGGTGTAAGTTCTATAGCCTAAAAAGTAAGAACTTGAATTAGCTTTCTATTCCACCTCCCATCCATCAACAGTCGCACGCACGCACGCATGCATCTCATGAATGACCCACCAAAAGAGATTCTCATTCCCTACCTTACCTATCATCTACTCTTAAGTCCTAACCTTTATTCCCACTACGTAAATTCTATGCCCTAACCTTTACTTTCTAGAGCGTTTTCGGAGTAAAGTCATCAATTGGATTTGCAATTATGAGCGCACCGGTGGGAGTTGTTTTAACTTTATTCTTTTGAACGAACCCCTAAAATGCAACCCATTCATATATTCTATGGGTTGAGAGAGAGAGAGGGAGAGACAAGGAAAGTTTTATCAATATGTAATAAGTGTTTATCAATATTTTTCTTTTTAACAACTTATTTGAGATGTTGCACAAATCAAGAGAAAATCCTGGGAAACACAGTACTTCAAGTCTAGTGTCCTTTTAATTGGGTCATGTTGACTATGTCCCCCTCCCTCGATTTACATTGCAAATATTGCTTCTTGTGGTGTAATTGGTGCATTTGAATATCACCATCTCGCCAAACTAACAATTAATACTTGTATTTATTGGTTTCTTGACTTTCTAGCTTTTATTTTCTTTATGACCTCATTTATTTGAGGCCGGAATCGAAGGCTTTTGTTGTGGTCTAATCTCTAGTGTGGTGACCCGTAAAGTATGTTTTGAGTCCATACGCTCAGAGTAGCACTCCGCCTCCACCTCTCATATTACATCTCATTCAATTCCAACTCAGATCCATCCATTCAATTAAACACAAATAATTCTCTCAAATTACTACTATCAATAATATTTACCCTATCTAAAATTCCATATCACTAGAAATTAAACATTATTTTAATATCTTCAACTCCCTTCAAGTTTATGCCATTAAACGTGATTACCTTTTTGCCTAAAAACTTGAATTATTAATTAGAAAGAAAAGGAAAAACAAAAAAAAAAAAGCATTACTCTACATGCCTAGCTCAAATTCAAGTGTTGAGTGGGGAGAAACTAGCTCAACCCTAATTGACTACACAAGTTGGGGCATGGAAAGTTGAGTTTATATGGCCATCCCAACTTCTGCTCCATTCACATTGCCTACACCCACATAATCAAATATTAGAGGTTGATTGATGCCAACAATTATAACATTAATAGCATCACCACCCGCCAACAATGAGATTTTGTTCGATTGATAAGATTGAAGTCTCACACTTAAAAAAAATTGGATTCGATCGATCCCACGAATATAGATATTTGTATACTTTCATAGTAGTCGTCTTTCTCATTTCAACATATTTGTTGATTTGAATCATTGATGTATTGAATCAGTTTTTAAATTCAACTTTATTAAATAATGTAGCAAAGAGCATACTATTTAAAAAAATAAAAAATAGCATCACCATAATTGCAATATTCTTACATCTTGCGATTTAGAATCGCTTAACCGAAAGCGTGTTTAATAATTTATACTAGGCGTCATCTTTTTATGCAGCTAGCTCCTCTATACCCCGATTCTGTGATGCATGCCTCCTTTTGATGGATAATAATTTAATTATATGATTACTCTATCTATCACTTTATATTAATAAAAAAAAATCAAATAATTATTAATCTCATATCTTTATCCATGCACATATATTAAAAAAAATTAAGGTATAGGGCCATAATCGTATTTCTTGGAAGCCGCCTTGGATTAGGCTTTATGATCCATTATTCCTACTAATCTAGGGGCTAATTTTCTAGATTAATTTTTAATTATTAGACGATTGATGGAGCACATGGGGTACTGAATCTCCCCCGATTAAATTAATTAGATCGTATAATACTTTTTTATCCCTACGTGTTATGTTTATAATAAAGTATTGACATCATTATGATACAGTAAGGTCATGCCGTACTGAGTGATACTAATCTCTATTTTCATATAAAGAAATTTTACTTTACTATTATATTATTATGAATAATATTCCACTTCATAATTTTTATTAATCTGCCCGATATGTCATTGTGACATCACCTTATGTTCATCGGGCAATTATCAAGAATTATTTAAAAAAATTAATGTTCATAATTGTACGTATTAATTTATGGTTTATGATACTGACAAATTGCTGCACTGGCCTTATAATTACTTGCCCTAAAGCTCCAATGATTTAACTAATATTTATAAAGTTATGAATTATTTGAATTTATAGTAAAATTAAACTTTCAAGAAAAGAAATAATAATTATTGAAATATCGACCAAACTCCATTATTTCTACACCACTCATCTAGCACAAGGTACAAATGGTCCTAGCCATGCAAGAATTAATAAAATTATAATATCGATTTACATTGGAGATGGGGTTCCATATATCTAACAACTAATTTGTCTCTATTACCAAGAAAAAGTTGTACAACATTAGGAAAAGCAAAAAACACAATTAAATGAAATTGATAATAACACATGCATGGTTGTCAATTTTGGTTCATGAATATATCCCATCTCATTTCCTCCACCCAAACATAATCCTCTCTCTCTCTCTCTCTCTCTATATATATATATATGGGTGTTTTTAATTAATTAATAAAAATTTAGTGGCTTCAACTTCGATCACTATTACCCGTCACACATATTTTGTGACTAAAAGGTTAGCTGCGAGGTACTAACTAATTATTCACTAACACAGCCTCTGCATCAACAGGAAGGAGTTGAACATGCAACTTTTTGACATGAAGTAATCCGTATTTACCAAAAATGAGCCTAACAGATATTGACGTCTATACATGTAAGTGTATAGACATGCATGTCTACCACACACACACATATATCTTACTTTAAAGGGATAATTATATTTACATCTCTCGATTTATAATCTATTCATGTAAACCATCTTTAAATTTCGAAAAATTATAAATACACCCGTTACAAACATCATCATCTTTTACACAAATCATCCTTATCTTGTGTAAATAAACTATACATTGAAAAATGTAAATGTAATTGTCATGGATATGTATGTGTAATATGCAATCCCACCTAACTGAATTAATTGTGAAAACAAGCAAATCAAAGTGAGAAATCGCGATCGTTGTCCTCGTTTTGGGTTGGGGGACTGATAGCTCGACTGATGAGTGTTTAAGGGAACATGGATGGTAGCCTGAAGGAAGACAAGAGAGTGATGCTGCCCATCTCCGTATCCAACCGCCGATCCTGCTTCCTTCACATCCAGCCCCACCATGCCTTCTTGTTCTCTTTTCTTCCAAAAAATTCTTACCGAAAAATAAATTTAGTCAAATCAAACCAATCATAGAACTGTGCACTGTTCTTGAATTGTATACTAATTACCCCACAAATGTATTATACTCGTCATATAATTGATTCAAATCTAATCAAACTCAATTTAAATTAAAACTTTCCCCGTTCTTCCAAACAGATCGATACATACGTTATTGCATCAATAACATAAATCGTCACTGTAAATGTCTAGCATTTATCCATTTTAAAAATATATGTATATATTGATGAAATTTAAATTAAAAACTCTGAATTGACAATCGTGTGGACTGGAACAAGGGAGTTATCCGTGGTGTTTATGCTCCGCAGCCGTTGGTGACAGATGATGGAGTTTTTGTACTTGGATGAGACATGGTGTGAGTTAGTAGGCATGCCGGCTAGGTCCATTGATCTCCTCACACCCCTACAATATCCAAATCCTTTGCCCTACTCTCCTTGTTCATTTCTAGCAACAACCTTTCCATTTTCCTCAGCTCTCTTGTCTCTTTCTATCTCTTCATCTTTCAAGATTTCCTCTTTCCTGCTTTAATGGGGTTGCCTAATAATTGACCCTAACATTAATTAACTTCTTTTAATTATAAATTATATAATTCATCTTAATACATTAAACAACGCCTAAATCAATCAAATACAATTCATACATCAATGTCACTACTAAAAAGGATAAATAAATTACAATAATTTATATTAAATGAGATAAATACCCACATATCCGATGGAATCGAACACATGACCTTAACCTTAACCACTTGACTAAAACATCATTGTCTAATATTAATTAATCTGGACCTTTATATTTTTAGTAATTTGATTAAATACATTATTGCATTAAATATTAATTAAAATATATTAGTAATTACGAATTAATTTAACGATCACATACGTAAATAGATAATTATTCAAGTAATGAGATTCAAACTCGTCGATCAAATAATAATTATTTTATATTAGTGGACAAATAAAATAGTCAATATATATATAGGCACAAAACATTATTAGAAAATTGATGTACTTTGAAATATATATGTAACTGTGAAGTCGGAGATTGAATTGAATTTCCTTTGTGGTTGCTACCTAGTTTTTTTAGGACCATCCTAAGAGGTTGAATTTCTATGCAAATGTCCCAAAAACTCATGGACCATGTCCCTGTTGCGTGTCCTGCCTATGTATATGTGCCTAAATTTACAAGAAAAAAAATAATTATTTTTTCAAATTAAATTAATTTATTATAAATAAGAGAAAAACAGATTTTTTTTTTCAAAAATTTAGATAATTACCGAATTTGAAGCATAAAATTTTGCGGTCAAGGTACTTACAAAAATAATATTGGCGTTGACCCAATTAGATTATACGACCAAATGATCAATTAACATAGGATTAGTAATTATTATTTTTTATATGTTTGAACATATATTAATAATAATATTTTCTTAGCAAAAGGAACGAATTTCAAGGTCACGTCCACATGACAGCAACGGCTGATCGAAGTCAATTGATCACACGGCTCCAAATTCAAATTCCTTTTTCTCTAAAAAATTTGACAAAAAAAACCAACTTTTATGAACTTGTCAGCGTTTGCATCACGTGCTTAGTTTGAATAAATGGTCTCTATATATCTTTTCAATTAATTATAAATGGTGGTAGCTACTTGTATCAATAAAACTATAATATAATTCGTAATGATCTGGTACGGGTAAAACTAAAATTATTAGCAATGCTGCTGTTAAAATTTTGAATTTTTTAATTAGGAGTATATGTGTGTCGTATCGACTTTAATTGATCCACATATTATTTTTTATAGGTAGAAAATTAATTTTTTTTAAATAATGAGCCTTCCGTTTAATACAGACAGAGTTCAAACAGAAATCTCTCGCTCAACAGGTGCCAATGCGCTGACGCAAGGACAGTAAGACTTAGGACATAGGGTACCAATTGTTGGCTGCTAACCTTCGCTTCAGTCGGTAGAAAAAGGAACATAGGAGATAATTTAAGTATTATATGTTTAATGTTGTATTTTGGGAGACAAAAATTACTATTCATTGTCAAATCATGCTTTTTTTTTTTTTCCCTAGCCCCCCTTCGTCGCTTGTGGGTCGCGCCTCACCGCAGGCACTGAATGAATGAAATGAGTGGAGATCTTCCTTCCCCCTTGCTAATTACCAATAACTTCGTTGCCACTAGTGGCGAAGAAAAATTAGACCACTCGGAGCCTAAAGAGAAGAAAGTTCAGTCTACAAGAAGCTGGCAGAGCTTTAGCCAATGGGCCACATCCATCTATCCTACCTAAACAGTAAGGTAAGCCTTTTCTTGTTCGTTCTTCGAATGACACTAGTGGAGACTAATTCCTTCCGGCTAATGAAGATAGTACTCCAGTCTTCTTATCCCTAAGAATTGAATGAACCAAGTTCACCTATACGAGAGTGAGGAAGAAAAACCAACAATCAACCTCCCACTTTTGATGTCCCACGATTATGCTAGTTTAGAAACTAAGGAGAAGGGCAGGGGTCGCTAGGTCAGAGTCAGAAAAGCGATCAAAATTCTCCCCAAGTAGGATTTGAACCTACGACCAGTCAGTTAACAGCCGACCGCTCTACCACTGAGCTACTGAGGAACAACGGACTTAAGGAAGCCGACTCTCGTTCTTTGGACCAACCTATGACCGAAAAAAAAAGGAGTTCGTCACTCTTTTTCACATACACCGACCGGGAGAAAAGGTTACGATAGCAAGCCCCTCCCCGGCCGGAGAGCCTCCAGGACAAGGAGGCGGCGATCAACCATCCACTCTCGAGATTCATATTGATCAATTGATCTCCGCGTCCTGCCAGTTCGCTAAGTAGACTCACTCTACCGAGGGGCAACAAAGGCTGGAACTCTTCCTGCCAAAAACAAGGGACCTACTTCTCATCCTAGGAGTTAGCAGGTATAAAAGAGTCCCCTCTCTGTCTCTCTCTCCGAGTTTCTACTACTAAGTAGCACTTCTGCTATTCAATCATAGAATCGATTCCGATCAAGCTGAAAAAGGTAAGCCCTATATATGTTATTAGTAAAGTGCTAACGCCCTATCTATAGTAAGGGACCCTTTCTTGCTCGTTAGCGCTTTAGTTGGAGCTCAATTACATCGACCCTTTTCTTTCTCAAAGTCAACTTTCTCGCTTCTTAGTCAAGCTTTGAAGCCCCAGCTCCCACTTATGGGATATTTGAAGAAGCGCAGGTTTGGAACCCTATACAAGGGGCTGGTCTCGATCTCGCTTGGTGGTACCCCTCTCGATGATTGTTGACTCAACATTTCTTTCGTGCTTGAGTTGGATTTCTTAGAGTAGAAAACCATCCATCGAGTCAAGTAATTCGCTATCGGAAATTTTTCCGCCGCCTATCTCATGCCATGCTTCTTCTTTCTCCGAATCGGTTCCTGGTGTCAGTCAATCAAGATTCGCCATCAAGAGAGGGAAGAGCCTTTACTTTAGGTTAGACCGGTCTCATCATTCACGCAATTCCCCCGTCCGTCGATTGATCACGCGAGTACGCATCCAGTCAGCGCATAGCGAATGAAAAAAGCGTTCATCCTGGATTCTCTTCCTCATCTATCAATTGATCCCTATTCATTCGGTCAAAGTCTCCACGGCCTTTTCACGCCCCTCCACTAAGAGATGCACCATGTTGATAGGAATCGGCAAAGACCTTCTTGTACACGTCCTCGAGGGCAGCATTCATGGCAATCATCACTAGTTTCTCCCGAGGAGGGCATAGTATGGCTTTGTTCTTGGTGTTGTTTAATAGATGTCGAGTGCCGCTTTTCCCCGTCCGATAATCTCCATTTTCTAAGTGGGCGCGAGCTAAAATCCTTATGTCAGGTTGGTTGTTCAATGTCTCTTTACCCTTTGCATCTTCATCTTTTCGAAAGCCCAGACCCATTCTTCTGGATCTGCATTAGTCCTATTTCAGGTGCAAAGCCTCTTCAATAAAGACCTCTTTCTTTTCTTTCTCCCCCATTTTGTTGATTGAAAGAGAATAAGCGCTATCCATTGAGTAAAGGGAGGGTTTGCAGCAGTGATTCGGGCGGTTGGTGGCCCCTTCGAGAGTTAGCCGGCTTCGCTTGCGCGAGCACTTCTGATTGGTTTCATTCATCCCCAACCCTAATGAATGGACTATGAAGGGGTCAGTCAAGCGGTTCGGGTTTTCGGTCGGTTCCCGTTCGCCTACCCCCCTCACAGTCCATTAGTAGGTAGGGTGGTAAACTTAGAGGGCGCCCGCCTCTTCTTCAGACGTGTCCTCGACAACCTGGCGGTTCTTCGGTCTCCGCTTTTGGGGGCGGGAGTGCTTGGTCGCTGGGGTTTCCTTTTCCTCAACCAATTCGGTTGTGTTAGCCTTGGTCTAACATTTTGTTATGAACTGGCTGGACAAAGATGGATTGAAGGTCAGATAGATTGGAGTGAAAGTGGCACAGGACCTTCGATCGACCATAGGGCGTACTCTACCCTTACTGAATTCATTCTATTGAAGCGTAACGTAAAAAGCTCCTTCTCATGTTGCATTTCTTTGGTTTGGAAGTTCTAGAATGTTGTCTGTGGATTTCTAACAAAGGAAAGCCCCTTACTATGCCATTTGATTGAAAGAAGTTCTGTGCTGCTCACCACTCCTTGAGGCCAAGGACGGGGTCGAACCGTCATTCCAGGATTTGCAGTCCGATACATTTCCATTATGTTACCTAGCCAAACCCTAACCTCATGTGCCAAAGTCAAACGGTTGTTCTTCCTTCTCCGCTCCCTCTTTTTCTACATATGCGGCGGCGGGTTACCAGAGAAGAGGGTTCAGCTTACCTTATTAGAAAAGTTTTAGAAAGGGGCACCCCTACTATACCCCTAAACTACAAGCTAGCGCGCAACGGCTTTTCAGCCGTTGTTGCTTGCAGGCTCGAAAATCTCTCTTTCGCCCCTGTCTCAATTCTGATTGATTAGCTTTTTCCTTCGCGCCAGCGCTTGGTTCGCCCCTTGTTGTCTTGCATTTTGTGATCCTCCGCTTCAGTCTGCCTTTTTCGGATAGCCGGGACCTGACGTTGATTGGAGATTTCAATTGTTATGTCAGCTCCAGGTTTTTTTGGGCGGCCATCTGGTTAGTTCAGCTATCACTGCTGGAAGCCCCTGCGGTTGTTCGGCTGCGTACTCCCCGTCTGCCTATCTCACACTCCCAAAGCATATTTTTCTTTCATATTTCATTTTCCTTTCCTGCATCTTTCTTTCTATCCATAGGTCGGCTTCGTGCAGATAGATCTTTGCCGGGGGAGATTGGTGCTCCTTGAGGTATGCCTTTCCGGTGGGTTGTTCCTTTATCTGTCTTTTCCATCCAGTGCCCGCACTGCGTCAGAAAATCTTCGTCTTCGATCTCTCTTCGCAACGCAATAAAGAAGTCTAACAGTTTCTCTCGACATCTGTCTTTTAAGACATCGATCTCATATCTATAAGCAGCGTTCACTATTAAGCCTACGCCCGTCCATTCCTTTCAAGCTTGATCCTGCCCTTAGACTCCTTACCTTGTTCGACTGAACTCGTTGGCTCCGTGCTCTATTCGGTCGGAACCCTGTTCGAGAACCTTCTCTCATAGATTCCCTTCACCAAGTCATCGCCAGCAATCAGCTCTTATCCCTTGGTGTCAAAGGGCGAGTTTCTTTCTTGTCTTGCCCAAAAACTTTCTTTATTCTCATTGGAGAAAGACTCCCCCGCGGCAAGGTTTTACACATAGGGCCAGCTGCTTTCTTTATCTCGCTTGCCGTTAGTCCGTCTAGCGCCTTTCGGTTGGGGTCCGCCCCGGGGGTTAGACCGCTTGGGTTATTTTTCTAGTATCGAAGGCAGTCAACGTGTCAGCCATTCTTCTCCCGTCCTTCGTCCGCCTTTGCTCTTTTTCCTTCTCTCTTCCAGTTCTCTCCCTATACTTTATTTGACAGGGGCGGAGCACTCTATCAATAACAAGAAAAAAGTCGCAATTCAGTTTCAAATGGTTTGAGCTTGGAAGCAACCTGCTATCTATCAATAGGCGAGAACAGACCGCTTCGCCTATCTATTCTATTATGGCCGGCTTGAAGACATCAGAGGAAGACCATCATCTCTATCCGGGTACGATCATAGCTTCATTCATTCGTTGAACCTTGGGGATAACCATTAGCATTGAGGTCAATGACCACACCACCTCTATCATACATACGACATTACACGAAGCGAGAGTGCATGGTCAACACACACCTAAAGCGCCTACGTTCCGCTTGCAGCCACAACCTAACTTGCACGAGATTCAACAACCGAAGCTACTGGTAGTCCCGAGGGGGCGGCATCCTCCTATAATAAATAGTTAGCAGTACTGAACGAGCGAGTCATCGGTCCGGGGAAAGAAAAGGACCGCCTTTGCTTATCTTACTCTTACTAGTCGCTCTATCTATTGGTACCAGCCGGGGAACTCCCTCTTTGCGAGCTACTTACTTTATCTGAACCCTCTACCGACAGATGCGCGAATTGCACTGGTCATTGCGCGAAATGGCCTCTAAGCCAGTCAGTCAATGGAGGGACCGGGGCGCTAGGTATTTCCTTTCTTCTGGCCGTAGGTGTGATCAATGCCATTGAGCTTCGGTACTCTAGTAGTAGGAGTTCGCTTCTGAGTGAGCTTCCTTCCTTATGCTCTGGCCTGACCTTCACGAACAGCTTTCTTTCAGCTACCAACTTCAAAGCTTGATCTCATCTCCCTTCTTTTGCTTCTTTTGAAAGTAAAGTACTCTACTTGTTGGCATGGAAGGAGTTCATCTTGAATTGCCAGTACAGTGATTGGAGGTCTTCCTCACCTGTTCTAGTGACATAGGCCCATCCGGTCGAGAGAAGAGCCTTGAGGCGAAGAACCGCTTTAAGCCTATTGGTTCCCTTCCGTTCAGTACAGACAGAGTTCAAACAGAAATCTCTCGCTCAGCAGGTGCCAATGCGCTGACGTAAGGACAGTAAGACTTAGGACATAGGGTACCAATTGTTGGCTGCTAACCTTCGCTTCAGTCGGTAGAAAAAGGGAATTTCTCTCACAAACAAAGGTCGATAGTAGCTCAAAGGACGGAAGTCAATACTGGACTGGACTTCTCGCCCACCAGAAGGTCAAAAGCAGATGGAGCAGGGAAGAAGCCCCATTCGTTGAATATCTACCTCCCATTTTCGATTGACTTCTTTGATAAAGGCGAAAGAAAGCACTACTAGTACCAAACCTGCAGGCTATTATGTTTGTCATACACGCATGCGGGCGGAAGGATCGGATGAGTGGAAATTGCCATTGCCCTATGGTCTTCGTCTGGTGCACTTCAACGGATTACGGAAATCGGAGAAGAAGCTGAAGAAGAAGATCGTAGAATAGTCTTTGCAGTGAGTGTGTTATGAGTGCTGGCTAGTCTATGAGTGCATATCAGTCTATCCTCTGTCTTTTCCCTGGCCTGGCTCAGACTCGCGCGCTACAACGCCAGTGACAGGTTGGATAGCCTAACGTGCATTGCATGGGGTGGTGTCAAAGTGAGTTTTCTTGCTTTACGACAAGCCTCTGGACAAGGCTTCTCTTCTTACCGTCTTCCAGCTTGAATCCAATCCGATGTGAGCAGACTTCTCTATCTTCATGCCATGCCTCTTTCAGAAGAAAGCTTTGGGACAGTTTCTGAGAGAAGAGGGTCAAGGGTCGATGTAATTGAGGAATCGAAGTCGATAGACCAAAGGATTTGTGTGGTAAATTTGCTAAGCATAATAATAACTACAAGTTTGTATAAAAGGGAAACAAACCTGCTTTAGTAAAACTGTGCAAAACATTCAAGTAGTTATTGATGAGGGACAATGGCAGTGGCCTTTTATAACTGATTAGGAATGTATGGAGATCATTTACACATTACCTCAGATTCACGGAGGGGAAGACAGGATCAACTGGAGATTCCCAGAGGGACGACTCACCCCACAATCACTATACAGACTTTTCTGCCCACCTGGACCAAAAGTAGGATGGTCTTCACTACTATCAGGTTCATTGAAGATCCCCAGACATAATTTCATCCTTTGGTTAGCAATTCAGGAGAAGCTACCGACTACCGATAAAGCTTGGATGACCCACTTAGGTGGATGTATCCTTTGTGATGAGGGTACAACGGAGACACACACTCACATGTTCTTCCGATGTCAATATAGCAGAAGATGCCTTGCAGCTGTACGCCAACATATTCGATTCTCTTGGCCCAATCGCGAGTGAAAAAGAGACGTGGAATGGGCGTCGAGGAAGTGGAGGGGAAAGCATATCGTTAATATTGCTTATCGAGCCTTACTTAGTGCATGCATATACCACATCTATTAATAATTGGGGCTAAAGAAGTGTAGGTACATTGACATACAGCTAAGTGTGCTTAGTTAGAGCTTTTCTTTTTAGTATATTACTGGAATATTATTTTTAAATTTTCTTTTTAGTATATTACTGGAATATTATTTTATTTTTTTTAAAAATATTTATAATTTTAAATTAATTAATATTACTATTATGACATTCAGTACGTAATGTATTAATATTTTTATACGAACCAATATATAAAAAATAAATAAAAAATAACATACTCTTATTAATAAATTAAATTAAATACCTAAATTTGTAAGTTTGAACTTCCAACTCCTTAATTGGTATAAAACATTATTGAGGATTAGGGTGTGAACTGGCACAGTTATCGAACCTGGGGGCGCACGTGTGCACCCTTTCTGAGAGGCCATGGGTGGGCCCCCTGATGAAGCCTTCATTTTCAAATGAACCACCCCACCTGCGGTGCGCTGGGGCGCGGGGGCTTTGGAGCTAAGCGAGCGCCCCCACAGCGTCATTAATAGGATGTCGCAGGTAGTGGGGGCGGAGTTGAGGCTGTGTTTGGGTGGCACTGCGGGAAAGAGAAGTGTTGTCATTTGTTAAGTTTAGGTTGGTTAGAGAGTTGTAATGAAATGAGAAAGGGGGTGTGAATGTATTTTGTTTGATATTTGGGAGTCTGAAACACTGACAGCCAGCCCCAAAGCTTTTCTTCACGTTTAGCTTTTGAGAGACACAACAACGAGGTGCTGCTCTGTGTTTCAGTTTTTGAAAGCGATCATTTCTTTCCCCATTCCCACCCTCCTTTCTACACTACTATAGAATTTGTGATATGTTTCCAACGTTGTCTTTTTTTTTTTGTAAACTTTGATGTAATTATATATAAATTTTTTAATAATTTAAAAAATTATATTTAAATTTTTTTTTTTTTTTTTTTCTCACCAACAAGTTGAAAGGAGAGGCTAAATCCCCAATCAGTGCAAGGCCATAGCAACAAAAGGAGATGCGATGAAGTGATTAAATACTGTAGCAGTAAAAAAGGATGTGATAACAGTTTTAATGACTATAATGATTGGCAACTCTCACTCCTTATTTACTGAATTTTGACATCATCATTTCAACTCCTTCCTAGGAGGCCTGTTTGGGGAGCCTAGTAATCATGGCCACCAAGATTTTTGGTCTCATTGCTTGAGAGGGAAGCCTATGAAGACACCCTCCTCACTATCATTTCTTCAGACACTTTTGTAAGTCATCATTCTTGTTTCTTTTGAATCTCATCATCATTATCTCTATGCTCTTATAACCCTCAGATTAAAATAAATAATACATCGCGCTATGTGACACTGACCACATTATATGCGGCATAATTTGATGTTAGTTGTAGAAATAAAACCATACATCAATTCTAAGCCTATTATCTGGATGGCTGATGATATTAATACATATATTTTTATATACATTGGGTTGAGATATAAATATTGGACATTGAACAAGAAAAATATATAAATTATTTAAAATATAGTAAAAAATAAACCTTGGATCTTTTGGGGGCTCGCAATATTAACAATTGAAAAAGAAAGAAATTGAGAAGAGGGGGGCATGAGGTGAAGAGAATCAAGCGGAAAACTATGAGAGGAGTGGAGAGTTCAAAATTTGGGAGAGGAATAAGAACAAAGAGCAGTACAATTATTACTGCTACAATTGAACGTTCCGCGGATTTGAAGTTTTGACCCGAAAATGATTAAATGCTCAAACGGTCAATTAACCCCACCAACTCAACTGACCGTTGCCGCGTCCTCTGCTCCACCGCCTTTCACTCTTCATCACGTGCCGCCTTCTCTCCACCTCATATCCTTATTTTCATTTACTGAATTCAAATAAAAAAGTAAAAATAAAAGAGAAGAATTCAGAAAAAAATTAATTAAATATCCCAACAAGAAATATTCTGTTAGAAACGTGTCGTGGTTAGATCTGTTACTCATGATGAATAAGTAGCTTAATAACATTTTAATTTGAACATTCATCAATAAATAAAAAACATACTAATAATTTTATTAGTATTTTATTTTTACGCAATTTTCATATTATTGCCTTTTTTACGCAGCCCAAAACAAAATTATTTGTTTATATATTTTAAATTTTAATAGTTTAATATTTTTCAAGCATTTATTATATCATGAAGAGTTTATCATGTCGATATGATAATAAAATCTAACATCTCATTGAGAAGTTTAATGTAATTAAAAAATTAAAAACCAACAAGCAAAAGCGAATAAATAGATACGAGGAGGAGACTGCAAGGTCAAAATACTACGAGGTGAAGGAACTATATAGAGAAAGAAGCCATGAAGAAGAAAGCCTACGAGGAGGAAGATACAAGGTGAAGAAGGAAATCTACGCGGAGAAGACCACTAGATGGAAAAGCTATGCAGAGAAATGAAGAACCAAGATCCCGATAGAAACCATTTTATGTATCATCACATACTAAATATTTTAATATTTTATAAACTCTGATATTTTATTTTTTCAAATACTTTAAAATTTTAACAATATCATTAATCTTAAATACTATAGAGAACAAGTATTAATTGTCCATTAGCCATTTAACTACGGACTATTTATAATAATGTCTATTTTAGATCAATTACATCAAGATAATATGTAACTTTAAGTTCCGCAATCTATATATCTAACATAAATAGTCATATTTAAATGATGGAAGTTTCAAGTTGGATTGATCCAAGTAAAAACATCATCGTCCTCGTCATATTTAAATAACTTTATAATGTTTAAGGACATTTTAGTACTTTCATTCACCAAACCCGTCATAGACTAGCATATCGTCCATATATATTATCAATTATATCGATGCATCAAATAAAATGTGCATCTAAACCAAGGTTTGCCAACATTAATGTGAACCGTCCCTATCTGCCGCCGTGGGTGGTGGCGTTTCCTGATTTGTCAGCCCAAATGGTGGCGCTTTCTCATATATGTGGTGAGGATGTTTGTAAATAGTCAGGCAACCAAACAATACTTCCACTTACGGGCCGAGTTAAATTCAAATGTGTAGTAGGTTGAGACAACCGCATTGATTGTCTGATGGGGTTGGGATGGTGACTACACCTTCACATTTAGGTATAGCTTGTCTTGGAATTCATCGGGGGCCTGTTTGGCGCTGTAAATTTTCTACCCGATTTTTGTTGGTGTAGGGTCCAATTAATACACCAAAGTCAATCATGCTATTTCCAGAGCTTTTTCTGGCGAATAATTTGGTGGAGGAATTGAATCTTGTTGGCTGCCATTGCCAATGATTGGAAACAATCAGATGTGACTCTAACTTGAAATAGAAATAAGCTCAGTATACAAGCGGATATAGTTTACTTTTATAATAATATAATATATTTAGATTTATTTTCAGACGATGAATTTTTTGAGTTTGATTGAAAGTCTGTCGAGTTGTACTCAATTATGAGCTTCGTGAGCGTATATTTGCCACCGTTGTACTATGAGTCGGGGGTCGTTTGGTTAGCTAAAAAGAGCAAGTCGTTGCTTTTAGAATTCATTTATATATATAAAAAAAAAATCACTGTAGTAAAACGGTAAAACAAAATTATATATAACCTGACAATATATCTATGTGGTTCCAACAAATATTTGATTGCCGGCTATAATTAAATATAGAAAATAAATAAAAAAAGAGAGGGAAATGCCAGCTAGAATTAAAAATTGGTTGATTTGGTAGTATTCGGACAAAAATAATTCTAGCAGTTATGTGTTACAAACGGACATGTCAAGTTGTGAGCTGCAGCTGCGCGCCAATTGTATGTTTTGAGCTCTCTGAATAAATTTCACCTACCTGGGTAATAATGTCCTTTTCTATACGGAGAAAACAAATATTAAGGAAGAAAAATTCTAACCAGATCCAGTTTGGTCGGACATAAACTAATTATATGAATAGTGTATACATTCGATCAAACCTAAATATATAGCAAATATAATAAATATACACTCAACATAAATCACATGGCAAATATATCACACTCGACCTGTGGCTTGTTTGGTTCGGCAGAACTTAATTTAGGTAAGAATTTTTTATGTCAGTGAATGAAAAACTGGCTGTGGTAAGAGTAACAATCACAAAGCAATATCATTGATATTACAGTAGTTTACATGATTCCATCTGTATGAACGTATTTCTATGACCATCTCCCCACATTAGTACAAGGAAGAATTAGCCATTTCATGTATTTGTCCTGACCTGCACTAAACAAAATGCAGCCTCAGCCGCCATCAATATCAATAATTCCTGTACAAATTAAGCGTTTTTTTACTCGTCTTCAATGTCTCTGTGGACTTACTATACAGCCTGCAGAACTTCGTCTTCGTCCTTCTTGTCCGTCTTCTTGGGTGAAAGTTTCATTGCCTTTACACGAAATGATGCCTGCAAATGTTCACACAATAATTCACCAGGTTCCTTGATGCGAAATTAGAACAAGAAAGCTCTGGAAAGACAGATGTAGGATGACATTGATCTTATCATGTGTGCAGTGTAAACAAAAATGATACCTTCTTATCCGACCCAAACTCGATTACATCGGTGGGACGGAAACGAGTAGGGAAGTTGGGGGACACACGATACCGCCTGCCTTCATTACTGCAAGATTGTCTTTACTTAGAATCCAGATGTATTGATTGTTCCAAAGATATTTACCAGTGTAGATGAGTAAAAGAAAGAAAGAGAGTTTTCTTTCGATCACATACTCTGTGATCCAGGTGCCATGCTCGCTCTTTAAGTCGGTCACGAAGAAGGCTCCGTCTTTGTAACTAATCCGAGCATGCATTTCAGAAACCTAAGACATCATACACCTTTCTTGGTAAGAAAAAATGCAATATAAGGACAACTCCAGCAAGTTTAGTTTGTAAAGAAAGGAATCAGATATCTCAGCTCTCACCTGAGGTGAAGGTATCACTATTGACACTCCGGCGAAATTTGCGTGTGATACACTCCTAAGACAAGATACGTCATAAAATAAGTACACCAGGAACTACGTAAAATGCAAATATATTACTTAGAGACTTGTATAAAGTTAAACATTTAGGTAAATAAAGTCATACCCAACTACGTAAGGGTTCTTCTCGTCTCGACTTAGGAATATAGTTTCAGATGCTGCGGTTGAATCCCCAATTGGAAACAGAAACCAACTGCCAAAGAGTATAGTTGAGCTAATTGAATTGGAGTAGATGAGTACAAAAAGATAGCATAAGCATTCTCATAAGGCACGGTATGCTCACTCTGCATCAAGAGCTCGTTCTAGAGCCTCGTCGTCTGTAAACCATCTTCTCAACTGGTCATTGGCCTTCATTAGTTAAAAAGATAAGTTAATTTCGAACTAGAAATAGTTATGATCGTCCTAACCGAAGAACAGAAGACCAATTTTACTTCTAAAGTTGTCAATGTAGTTAGTGTTCGAGTGACGTACTTTGTCAGAAAGTCTGCAGTGCTGCACTCTTCCTTCGAGTTCTGAACTGCAAAGGATACAATCGATTACTTAGGTAATCAAGTAACCATTGCAGGAAAATTAACCCTTGCGATGCTTAAGAAATATACGGCAGTTCTCGTAAAGTTTGCTAAAATCCAAATGTTGCTAGGTTTCACCGTCACATTCTGAGCACTAAACTTGATTACACTTTCACAGGGATACCAATTATTTTGCATCAGTATTTTATGAGGTATTAGAGGAAATGAGGATATGTGTTATAGAGACCAAAAATTATGTCATACTGTGTACTTTCTGTGAAGGAAGGCACATTGAATCTCACCCGTTACCGCCAAGAACCCAACTTAACATCAAAGGCATACCGATGTCAATAAATAACCTCCCTCCAACTCTTCCCGGATGCGGTATTCTAAACTTTGTAAGGAACTGCAAAACAGATGATAGACTTCCGTCAAATACAGAGAGCTCGACTGTGTAATCTCATTGTTTTCATGCTCTGTATACAAAAGTGTAACAAATTCTTACCGACAATGGACCTAGTCCAACACCGAGATATGCCTTGTAAGTTGATGCCATTATTGCGGCCATTCTTGCTAGTCCGTGAATAATTGCAACGCGTAGTTTTCGAGCATTCTCGTATCTGAAGAAAGCAAATGAGTTTAATCAAAGTTACTGAGGAAGATCGTACAAGGAAGTACACAAACATTTACCTCTTTAAAGAAGATACTACATCAATTGGGTTGCCTGACTCGACACTTTGCCTCCAGGCTTTATCAAGCTCCAGTGCTAGTTGATATCCATCCTGAAACCATGAGATAATGTTTGACTGTTTCAATAATATCGTCTTTTACATCATAACAGAAACAAATATATAATGGAAAAAATCAAAGTATTTCGTTTTGAAATTACCATAACGGATATCCCAAATTTACAGATACTACAGTCAAAGAGATACATAACAATTGGGACTCCCTCCATTTTTTGCGTCATAAACCAAAGAAGAAGGTATCTTTCCACCAATATAGAGACATAGCAGAACAAAAACAAACATAACATAATTGAACAACATTGGCTGCTTTGTAGACCTAATGCAAATTTCTGAGCTGAGACGATACATTTCAGGGTGAAGAAGTAGTAAATTTTACCTCAATGGCCATGCATCCCCCTTGCCCCAAGTTTGGTTGCATCGCATGGACTGAATCACCAAGCAGTGTCACTCGACCCTTTCCCCATGATAAGGTTGGCGTTCGGTCGTATATGTCACGCCGAAGAATTGCATCTTCTTCAGTGGCAAGCAACAGATCACTAACATTATCGCACCAACCTTCAAATAATTTAAGTAACCGCTCCTTTTTACCTGCCAAACCAAGACAGCAGGTATGTAAAATCATACTCACCGAACCCATATCTTGAAGAAATACCAGTAACACTATATTTGCATTCAATATTACACTTATTGTTTTGGTGTTTTCTATTGCCATTCAATATTTCGTTTGTGGTTTGGTGTTTTTCTGAGTGAATTATATCCTAGGAGGTTTTGCAACAAGAAGATTGGCACATATGCAACATCATATCCAGAAGCACAAAAGGAAATGATGTCAAGATTATTTACCGTTGGGTACATCTACACCACCAGGCGCTTCATTGTGAAATGCATACCATTGCATCTTTCCTCCACCCACATCTGAGGAAACGAAGTATTGTTTGTGGCCCAAGAACACACGGTACCTTTAATAGAATTTATGTGCATAAGCCTCTTCCTTTTCGTGAAAATGTCTGTCTCATAAGTAATGATGAATGTAACCAGCAAATAAAACATACCCTACTGTCTAACAAGTGTAGCCAGAGTATATAGCTTCTGTTTGCCCAAACAAGTTTTTCCTTACCTATATTAAATCAATCAATTGTGTCATCAAAATCACAAAGGAAAATGTCAGGCTAAGGTTCCATGACATTGCTTTTGAGAAACAACAAATTCATTCGGAATCAATACAATAGTTGTTTTGGGCAAAGCCATAAAGGTACTACTAGAGGAAACACACTTGAGCCACAAACACGGGAACGAAGTTGCATTATCTTCCAGATTTTGTCAAATAGAGTACAGTAAGACACAAAATAAAGAATTACCTTTGACCATATCCCATCAGCTCCAACGAGAAGATCACCTTCATAACACTCTCCATTTTCAAGTTTCACAGTTACCTGAATTTACAGACACCAGAAGTACAACAGTGAGGAAAAAGACATTGTATAGCATAATCAACAATAAATTTCCATGTGTCACAAGGTATGAAAAAGAAAAATCTAAAGATATGCCATTAACATAGAGATCCCATTGGAAGATTCACTTGGATCTTGTACAGATATTCTACTGACAGAAGAGAAAAGCCACCTGAAAAATACCTTTTCACCATCATCGTCAAAGTCCACTACATTGCTTTCATTCATAATGATCTCTGATCCAACTGCATGAGCAAGGATTTGCTGTAAAGTCATGCGGCTAATGACTCTAGTGACTGGAAGTCCCCGCTCTGCTGCAGGAGTGAATGTATCAAACTTGACGTACCTGATGATCAACTGTATCATTTTATGCAATTACATAGAATAACCAAACAGGAATTACAAGTGCACTTTATGGTATTGAACAGAAATACTATGAGAAAAGTTTTTCCTGCCAGTCACTAGCATTAGT